>NW_026935927.1:0-68431 GCF_032062105.1 Saccostrea cuccullata | reverse complement strand
GCTACTTTAGGTATTTATTCCGTGTAGTTTAAGCTTTCTGAGGCTTTTAGAATGGTATCCTATAATAATTCATATATTTAACTCTTATATTTGATACTTTGTTAACCTTTTATGGATCCTAAACAGTCCTGTACATACAGCAGTTTTGTAATGTCGGTTTAAAGGCGTTCCATTTCGACGTCCGTAACCACAAACAGCCATTTGTTAGCGTTTAGAAGTAAATAAATGATGAGGAATTGAAGTGGAATGTATGATCATATTAAATACCATTTTGAATTATTTTCAAAGCTGGGGAAAGTATAAAATACACGTAAAAATACCCATACTGAGCGACAAAAAATCGTCGGCGTAAATCGAAGGTATTTACAATGCTTGGATCTGTAGTGCTCTGCTTTATCTGTCCGAATTTTCTCAAGAAGAGAGCTACAGTTCTGCAGCTACATGTAGCATAGACCCAGAAACGACAAGATTCTGTTTATATCATGCCTCTGCATATTTTGATTCATTTGTACGACCTCAAATCAATCTTAGATATCGATTTTAGGAAATCGTTACCTCTAAAGTTCACGTCATATAACTTACTATGACGTCATGTCATATAGGCAAGTAGAATATTTGGTTGTAACCTTAATATTCCTCTCAAAAGTATTATAGAACAATAAATTTAGTTATAATTTTTACACAATCAAAGACTTGAAAGAAAAATTAAATGTAAGTTAAAATAATACAAAGGGACTAAAGTTTCAAAATATATCAAATAAATAAGATTTTTCAAAAAAAAAAAAAAAAAAAAATAGAATTACGTAGGCTTTTCAATCTTCTAATCTACGTACAGATTTTAGTCAAAAATCCGTAAACATTGTTATTTCTCTCTAAGTTAACGATCAAAACTTGTTTTTGTGTCATTTTGTATCTTTATATGACAACTTTACCATATGTGAAAATGAAAGAAATTCTAATATAATAAGCATATAAAAATAACTAATATATCCTTAAAATCTAAGAAAAGTAGAGAAAATTCAGATTAGCCAATATCCATTATGTTTAAATTATTTATGTCAATTTGTTTATATCATATAGGCCCTATATGATAGTATCTTTTTATGCAAAAAGAAAAACGTTCAGTCTTTTAAAATACAAGTAGGGATGGCATGATTGACAACAGTAATTTTTAATTCTTATGTCCAGGGAAAAGGCAATGACATTGACCTGACTTAGTCTCCAATATTAAACGGTCAAATTTAATCTCAGTGATACATGAACCATCACTTAGTGATATTGTCTTCTTGATTCTGTGAAAGTTTCATTAATTTTTAAATACAAGAAATGTGAGAACCCTACCTTAAGGAAAAAGGCGGAAGCCCTTATGTATGACAAACAAAAGCTGAATATTATATGAAATATAGAAAATAGCTTACGTTTAGTTCCCTATGACTAATTAGTTCACCCATTTATTGAAGGCAAGCTTGAAATTTATCAAAGCATAAAAAATCTAAATTCGACCTACTTCATAGTGTATACATGTACGTACAGTACAGTAGCGACAACGGACTGATGACAACGGACTGAATTTTCGTATCTTGTCATGACAACGGACATAAATTATAACTAGGAGACTTATTGTTCATAGAACAATAAGAGGTCTTTCCACCTTTTTAAATTTCTTATAGATTTATATTTTACACTCTAAATTTAATTTTAAGGGAAATGGCTTGAAAAAAAAATGAAAATGTAAAAAAAAAAAATTTAATGACCTTGACCTTTGACCTTGAAAAAATTTTCAAGGTCAAAGGTCAAGAAACACATTGCAATTAATCCCATGCTTCTACCATTTATAGTTTTCAAGATATAAGGTTTAATAGTAAGTATAAAGAAGTTAAAGAGCAATAACTCATATAAGGGGTCATTAGATCCTTTAGTACTTATACAATGAAGGTGTGCCTAAAGACCCTTAAGACATAAGTGAAGGTTTCATGCCTCTTGGGGAACAAGAATGAAATCTTAGAAATAGTTTTAAGTGTACATATTAATGATGCAAAGACTGATTGCATATGTTAAAAGACAAAGGATATATAAAAAGAGCTAAATTTCTCATTTTTGCAATGACCTGGACCTTTGACCTTGACAAAATATTCAAGGTCAAAGGTCATGTGTCACAATGCAGTTGGCCCCATGCTTCTACCATTTATAGTTTTCAAGATACAAGGTTTAATAGTAAGTATAAAGAAGTTAAAGGGCAATAACTCATATAAAGGGTCATCAGATCCTTTCGCACTTATACAGTGAAGTTAGGTCTAAAGACCCTTAAGACATTAGTGAAGGTTTGGTGTCTCTACGGTCTAAAGTTTCGGAGGAGTAGCGATAACAAGGTTTTTCGCACAAGGGGCAATAACTTTTCAATGGGTTCATGTTAGGGGACAAGAATAAAATCTTTGAAACAGTTTTAAAAGTACATATTCATGATGCATAGACATTAAGTATATGTTAAAAGACAAAAGAGATATAAAAAGAGCTAAATTTCTCAGTTTTGGAATGACCTTGACCTTTGACCTTTGCATAAATTTCAAGAGCAAAGGTCAATGAATCTTATGCATTTGGTCCTATGTCTCTACGTCTTCTCGTTTTGAAAATTTTTAATTATTTGTAAAATTCTAAAACTTCCAGGGGCAATAACTTATTGAAGGGGTCAATGAATACTTTCGCAATGAATCAATGAAGTGTCTACTAAATTAGTCGAAGACATTAGTGAAGGTTTCATTTCTCTACGGTTTATGGTTTCGGAGGAGTAGCGATAACAAGCTTTTTTGCGAAAGGGGTAATAACTCCGAAAGGGGTCAAAGTTTATATATGCAGGGTCAACTGCGAAAATCTTTTACGAAGTACATTCTTATGAATTGAAAATCTTTACGATAAATCTTGAAACTCAAAATCACACGGCGGAAAAATAATAAAAAATAATAAGAAAAAGGAAAAAAAGAAACAGAAGGAAATCAATAGGTCTTTCCACAGAAAGGTGGAAAGACCTAATAAAAGAAAATTTCAGTTTAGATTTTTTTGTAAAGGCTTATAACATGTCTTGATACTGACTGCACCAATTGGTATATATATGATATACTATTTACAAAAAATATAACATCCCATAAGTAAAATGAATGAAATTCACGTTTGATTTCACCAGAGTTTAATATCGCCAACGCAAACTCCTCTTTTATTATTTCATCTTAACGGTTGAAATTCATACAACACCAAAAAGTTTGTCAGTCCTGTTCCCCATTGCAATTTCAGACATTGGTTGAAATTATTTAACTGAAAAAAATGAAAAACTGCTCAAGACTTGTCATCTAAAGTCAAGACACCGGACGGATTTTATCATAACCTCACCTGTAAGTTCATGACAACGAACCATTTTCAGTGCTTAACTTTAAAGGTTTCTGACAATGGTACTGTCTTGGAAATTAAAGCTGACATGAATTCTTAAAAACACAACATTTTCATCTATGTACGACTTGTTTCATACCAACTATAGCCGTATTCCGCCATATTTCTTTCAGATACCTTGTCTCATTGTAACGATATATACCCCAAAGCGCTCGTTACAGTTGAATGATTTTTTGGTTTGGGTATCGACTTGTGCACATCTCCGATGGTAAAGCATATGAGAACACATGAGGAGATCAAGACATTTCAAAACCACAATAAACAACATAATAATCATATTTCTGAATAATTATTGATTTGAATCAAAAGAAAAAAATGCAAGTTTGGTGAGAAATTTAGATGCACGTCACGCGTACGTATTTTTACAATGCGCCAATTTATGCGGAATAAACTTGAAACAAAAAGCAGTAAAATCTGCAAACACATTTTGAAATTATATCATTTGAATGGAACAAAACAACCAACGTCTTTGATTTGCAGCCCCTATGCAATTGGTGCATATCGAGAAAACGCATCGAACGCTGTAAACGTACCCATACCTGGTAATAAGGTTACTGCATCGGTTCGAAGATGTGCACAAGTCAAGTGATATACACCCTGAATTCCATTTATTGAAATATGCATCACAAAAAAGAAATAAACTCCGTAAAAGCTCAAAAGTAAACACACAGTAATTACTCCGTACACACTAGCAGGCCGATACACTTAGTCCGTGCTGATCAGATTTTGGTCAGGGAAAATATCACAAGTGGAAAGAGAAGTTATATGGTATTTGCGCGACTGAAACGGGGGGGGGGGTATTATAACTGCTGTTCATAAGCTATAATTGTGATTTGTCTATCTACATGTAGTTCTAATATACATTCTATACAAAGTCATGTATATAGTCTGCAGTTGGTTTGCGTCGCAAAATTCATCTGTCAATTATAACTGATTATTTTAGTAATAATCTCAAATTTAAACCAAGTAGTTTGATGTACGATATAAATTATTTACTTCAATTCTCAAAAGCAATTAACCAGAATACAATTTTTTTTATGTGTACATAGATCTATACGTTCTTTAACACACAAACACACGAAGAAATGCCATCCCCTGTTCAGATTGACATCTAGGCATTTCATTTTTAGGCGGAGGGGGGGGGGAGGATGCAAAAATAATTGACATGGCCGTTATCTAAATATTCTTGGAAGACAGACATCTCTGTCGAATTCAATTTTAAAATTTTTTTAAAATGTGTCACTCCGACCACAAAGTATGTGCATTTTGAGGAATGTATTAATGTTTTATAATTATGTTGTTATAGAGAGTCTATCGAGATTTCGGTATCCCTGCCTGATAGTCTCGCTTTTTTTTTATATAAAAATAATTTCTGTAGGAGTATTTGGGAGATAATTTGAAAAGCTAGGGTTGGGATTCTTGACACTGGTTGAATACGGATAATTTTTATTTACTCTTTTGTATTCTGAACTTTCTCTCTCCCTTTCTCTCTCACTCTGTAACCATCTCTTAGGACAATAATAGGTATAAGATCCTACGCACTTTCTGCTGTACCATTTATTAAGCTTTAGGATAGATCAAGAATTTTTTTTCAGGCGGGATGTCGAAACTTCATAAATTGAATAATTTTGGACAAGAAGTAAACCCAAACGGCCAAATTGAAAGATAAACTAGAGGTATTGTGAGCAATGAGCTCACTAAATGATACCCCCGCCTCCCATATGGTTATAATGGCAAAGTCCATATTTTGCTGTTGTCGCTAAACCCAAATTACGTGTCGGATCAAAAGGTAAAATAGGAGGTACACAATGGTAATATGTAATAAACCTAAGATTCTGTGAAAGTTTTAGTAAATTTCACTAAGTGGTATGAGAGGATTTGCGGATAAGAGATGGGTACCCCACAGACCGACGGACGGACATAACTATTACTATATATCCTCCCACTTTTCAAGCGGGGGATATAATAAACGTGAAATATACATCACAGGAATGGGTACATTGGGAACTTTCTCAAATAACTTCTCAAACGCATTGGCGTCGGAAGCAAATTGAAAGTAAGGGGGGGGGCTAAGTGCAAATAATTTTTTTATACATGTATTCAAAAAATCTGAGAAGCTTAAAAAAAGGGGAAATGTCCTGTTCTAAAACACGAATATCATATTTGTGTGGGGGAAAGGGGGGGGGGAGGTAGGTTCGAACTTCAGTAACAAAATTTTTCTCTAAACACCAACACTTTCCTCTTTTTTTTTAACCTTTACTGCGACTTGTCTGTGGAAAGTGTGGGGGGGGGGAGGCTAAACCTACGCAGCAATGTTCAATGTCTATACTAAGTATATATTTGTAAAAAAAAAAAAATAAAAAAAAAATAAAAATAAAAAAAAACACCATCCCCCGGTTCCGACACCTATGCTCAAACGTACGAGTCGAACCTGAACCTGGACAACAGACAAGAGAATTTTTAAAAAAAGCCAATTGTTGGTAGAATGTGGAATGTGGGGGGTGCTCTCTCTTTCTAGTAATTTTTCTCTTTTCTAGTAATCATTAATTATTTATGTCTAGAAATTTAATTCACATTAAATTCTGGTCAGCGCAACTTCTTATAAACCACTGAACAGGGTTTTGTCGAACTTTCGAGATATTTATAGGAGTCAATGTGTGTCTAGATTTGCACATCACCAGGAAATTCCGAATTCTTTATTTTTTTGGGAATTTCCACACTAAGAGTGTTTTACATTTAGATTTTGGCCATATCTTGAATATAAAGATGAGCAATTTGTCAGCGCAATTTCTCATAAACCGCTGCACACAATTTCGTCAAACTTTGCAGATATTTAGGACACAATGTGCATAGATGTGCATATAACAATTACGATTCCTTTATTTTTTTTCTGGGAATTTCAGCACTTCCACTAATGGGGGAGCGTGGGGTATGTTTTCATTCATTGTGCATAAAATTATAAATAACTTTAAATCAAATTATATTAGGTCTAATAAAGCCAATACCCAGTATTTATTTGATAATAATTAATCATAAAGAAATCAATCTGTTTCAGACGTTTTCTTAAATTATTTTTATGAGAGTGTTAATATGCATGTTTTATTACCCCCCCCCCCCTCCTATCACAGGAAAATATCTTCAAAAGGTGAATGATTCGTAATAATGCATGCTTTATTATAAATTTAATGAAGTTAAACCATGTAATCATAAATTCTATTTGCAACATTTACAGACAAGAGTAATTTTTTTTCAATCAACCCCACTGAGCTTTCAACCTTTGATATTTTCCCTGAGCAAATAAAATGATCGGCATGGGCCACGTGTGTCCAAGCATTTTTTACTGTTGAGTTAGCACTGGATTACTGAGATGCATTTTTCAATAAAAGTAAAATGGGATAATTCTTTCGACATGTGCACATCCCTGTAACAATAGCAGTATATTCAGGTAAATGTTTTATCACTGCGTTTGACGCGTTTTCTCGACCTGCATGGATTTTTGCTGTACATGAATGTATTCCGTGTTAGTCTATTTTCTATATTGCAGCAAATGCATTCAAAAATAATTTAATTCTCGGTATAGTTCTATTGTTTGGTTGAATTCTTACTTTTCAAACATGTATTTGGTCAGTTTATTCAGTTTATGGACTTCTAAAAACTATGCTATCGGAGATGTGTACATGTCGACAGCCAGGATAGAAAATCACTCAAGTGAAACAATTCTTCAAGGCTATATATAGCAGGTACAGGTGGCCAAAAATCTTCGATAAATATGGCGGAATTGAAGAAATATGGCGGACAAGGGCGTACAGGAATGTAGTAAGTCGTACAAAGACGAAAACTGATGCCTTTTTAAGAGTTCATGTCAGCTTTAACGTGTTCCTGGCCGTGATGTATGTCAATATCAAAATTCCAATCCATCCAATTAATGATATATTGGCGCTCGAAATAATTAAATTATTAAGACAATGTTAAAGCAGGAGTTGACTCTAATTTTGACCTCTTGGCTCTACGTTAATGTAAGTCACTGGTATCCATTCAATTCTAAGTAGAGTATTTAATATTATTGTCCATCAATAGGTTCATCTAATTTTTTTATAATTTATACAGGCTGACATTAATAATATTCTTCTTGAAACTAATTTTAAAAAGGCAATTTTGACACTGATACCTCGGCTGATAAATTGTATACCCAGCAATTTGTATTTATTGTTGTCCCATTATTGTAGTTTCAGGAAATGAGAAGAACAAAGTAGAAAAATTAAAATGTTTGCTTTCAATTAATTTTATCTTTGTATCCTCAACGGTAAATACTTTAAAATATCTTAATATTTTCACGTGGGTTTAATTTTCATTGATTTTGAGGTATACATACTTTCGAATTAAAATGCCTACTACTCAACACTTCACCAACCACGAAATCAAGTTCTCTCATGCCAATAATTCTTTCTTAAACCTCGAAAAATTGACTCCACAAAAATATGTGATATAACAGTAACTAAAGTTGAATTGATCATTAGATGACTTACTTGTAGGTATCCCTGTCCTAGTGCTGCCGCTGAAGGCGGAATATACTGCATCGCGGACCACCGATTCCACCGACTGACCTCCGCTCTCCGTCAACAGGATGACCAGTGTAACGACAAAAACTATCCCTCTCATAGCTATAAAATGAACCAAGTTTAATTTTTGCCATATAATATTTTTGTTTTCAAAATTCTTCTACCAGTAACCTAAAGTGAAAATGTTATTGTTTAAGGTTAGAGCAATACTGTGTGAAGTAATTACATGTACATGTAAAAATATTTATAATAACGGGTAACATATTTTTCTTCGTTATTCAGATAAGAATTTAATTACAAGCAATCTTTTTATGCATATTTCATAGTGACAAAAAATAGATTTAACCTAGATGTTCTTAATAACATATAGTTATCATGTCTCTCTTTTCATTTGATAGATGGGATCCTGGGGATGTATGAAATAAGTCTAATTTGGTTGTTACTGGAGGATTTTTTTAATTAACATATACTAGTATTACATTAACATTTTAAATAATCTTTGTTGTAATATTTGAATTTATAGTATGATATCATCATAATTGTCTTAAATGAGTAGGGGTGTTTTCAAACCTTTAAAAATAAATCAATATAGATTATTGAAAAACTTTTTATACTTCTGATTTAAAATTGTCTCAAAATTCCCAGCACAGGTAAAGTTTGACATCAGGGTATTTCACAGTGTATTAAATCACTTCCTATGTAAAGGGATTAAGATACAGATGACCACAGGTAGACTTCTTACCCCCAAGGCATTCACACCTGTACAAAATAAGCCCCTCCCTAACCTGAAATTTACCACCCGATAAAAAATCTCTGCCTTAATGACTATTTGGTTGTCACACGTGTGAGTGTGTCGTATAAGATACAGCGATAAGGAAAGTTACCGAGTGTCGCGAAATGCGGGGTGGTTCGGAATACCCTAAATGACTGTACACGCGCTCTGAAATCAATACATGTATATTTTCTCAAATTGTTAATTTCAATATTTGATTTTTCAACTCGAATTTTCTAGGTAACATATGCTATTAAGTCTCGGATCGGAAAATATTTTAAATGATAAATATTTTTAAAATTAATCGGTCTTCTTGAAAGGCTAACAGCAGTTCTGAAATGCGTGTGGTTTTGGATAGGACTTCTGGCTTTGCACGTACGTATCTTGACTCAGCCAAACTTTAATCATTTTTGTTATATGCGTACCTTTAAAAATTCTTTCCTATACAAATCTATACGAAAAAAGTCTAAAATTTCTACTGTTTTTGTTGAGCGGGCATACGAAAATCGATATTGACCGCTGAGTAAAATGATGGACCGCTCGGTGAGATGTTGGACCGCTTACGTCACAGAATGGGCGGGGCTTAATCTCATTTTCACTCGTTGGTGTTCAACAGTGACGGACCCGATGTTACATCACGGAAGACATTACGAAAATAAATGTATGTCAAAAAAATAAAATAAAATGAAAGGTACAACAATTAAAACATTTATTGACTGAGCTCGAGGGCAAAATGCGTTTTGTCGGACCCAAGAAACAAACCGTCTGCCTGAGGCTTAACGGCAGGCAGACAGATCGATTTTTGGGTCCGACAAAACGCATTTTGCCCTCGAGCTCAGTCAATAAATGTATAGTATCATCTACTAGTATGCGGGCGGCCTCGATATTGATATGCTCGATTTTATTGACAAGATCGTTGGACATCGAGAAAATAGAAAACTTCATGTGAAAGGATTATTTCTAATGAAATTCAGGGTTCATGAGAGATACATGAACAAAAAGACTTGTTTTGATGTCTCACAGCACACCAGAATTGGAAAGAAATTTTACAGGTAAGGGATATACTATAAAGAATATGAAACTTTGAAACTTGATGTGAGAATCAAATAATTTCAAGAGATTGATCTACCTAAATGAATATTTTTTAAAAAATGTGTTTGTTGTTTATATAGATTGTAAATCACTGACACACAAATTAAGAGACCATTAAAAAAATATGCATTCTTATTTTAAAAACAAATAAAATAAAATTCACGTTTTATTATTATTTAAAAAAAAATTGTTATTATTTAAAAAAAAATTTCTAAGTTATTCAAAAATTTAAGTTATAAAAAAATTTTAAAAAGTGACCTGATGTTTTGACTTGACACATACGTTTCTCTCTACCTTTATTAAAAAAGATAATCTTTTCTAGACACACAAACGTTTCTCTCTAACACTGTTTTAAAAAGATAATCTTTTCTTTGACACAAACGTTTCTCTCTACACTGTATTGAAATGATAATCTTTTCTGGACACACAAACGTTTCTCTTTATTACCCCTTGTATTAGGCCTTTTGTAACGCTTTAGTCTTTGCCTATTCCAATTATGCAAGTCGGGCCTTGGGATCTCTGATTGGCTGAAGCTGATCATGTGACCTTAGCTGATCATGTGACTTAAACAAAGGTATATAAGCAAGCGCAGCTAAGCTGCAGGGTTCTTTTAGTCCAAGTAGCAGAGAGGAGAAGACTGAAGTTCAGGAGATACGGTTAGTCTGGTGGATTGCCAAATATTGAGGCTTGCCACAACTGTTTAACAATACTGGGTGGATTGCCTGACGACGAAGGCTTGCCACAATAAATAGATTGTATTGTATTGTTGTTTGACTAACCATTTAGAGGAACGTCAACCCTCTGAGGCTTACCTGGTAAGCTTTTAAGAAAGTGGAAGTCTCTGATAACAGTGGATGACTGTGCGTCCTGAATAAGGACAATTCAGTGTCTTCTGTTGTTAGAGGCTGACCACTAGGATATTGGACAAAGCGGCGTGATTGACACTACGAGCCTGAATAAGGCAATATTGGTGTCAGTCAGGTGCTATTGGGCGAACCAGTGATTTTGTAAATATAAGGCCGACAATCAATTGTGATTTCCCCCTAAGTAAGGGAAGGGCAATATCTGTATATATTTGCAGGCCAATCATTTAACCAATCATTTTTTTTAAAGGAAAATTATCTATTGTAAATATCATTTTACCGAGATCCTGGAATCAACCAGGTACGACCCCTCAACACGTTACAAAATTTGGTGGCAGCGGTGGGATCTCGGTTTGAAATTCTGATTATTGGTTGATTTTCTTTTATTTGTAATATTTTTGTATTTTTATTGCTGGGTTGTTTTTGTAAAATATGATGGCTGCTGTAGAGAAGGAATTAAAGAGTTTACAAGACAGCTTGTCAGAAACAGTTAAGAAGGCAAACGCCAATGATTCATGCATACCTGAAAGCAGGCGTACCACATTAGGTGATAGGTCATACAAAGGGACTGGTGCAACACCTAAACACATAAGGAAGACTACCAGTTTCCTCGAAGATGACGAGCCTAGCTTTGCACTCAAGGAAGATAAACAGACAAGCCTCAAGCCAAAGCAAGTATCCAGCACGCCATTCATTGATACTCCGGCAGTACTCAATGATTTGCATGCAGACAATGTTACAAGAAGACGCCAAAAGAAAAATGACACAGAAGCTGTCCGTACAGGTGTGAAAGCAGACAAGTTTGACGGCAGTTCATCCTGGCTGGACTTCAAGTCGCATTTTGAAATATTTGCCGCCCTTAATAAGTGGACAACAACAGAGATGGGTATGCACCTCGCAGTATCTTTAAGAGGCCAGGCGCAAGGTGTCCTGGGCAATTTACCTGAAGGAGAGAAGTGCAATTATAGGTTACTATGTAGAGCACTGGAGGAGAGGTTCTCCCCAACGAATCAGACGGAGCTGTATAGAGCTCAGCTGCGTGAGAGGCGACAGAAACCTTCAGAATCATTGCCAGAATTGGGACAGGATATAAGGAGGCTAACAAATTTAGCTTACCATACCGCGCCAGTTGAAGTGAGGGAAACGCTTGCTAAAGAACAATTTATAGATGCCCTACGTGATAGGGACATGCGGTTAAGAGTTAAGCAAGCTAGGCCAGTAGATTTAAACGATGCTGTAAGGCATGCCGTGGAATTGGACGCATTCAGTGCTGCTGACCAACGTATGCATGAAAGTCCAACGTATGCGAGGGCTACACAAAGAGAACCTGAAAAGTCAGATCCGATTGCCATATTGACCAAAGCTGTGGTAGACCTACAGAGGGAGATAAAAATTCTCAAAGACGAAAAGGCTAGTAATACCAGAGGTAGACAGACACTACCTCAAGAGACTGGTCGTAAACCTAAGATTGTTTGTCATTTCTGCAAGAAGGAAGGACACATAAAGCAAAGTGCTTCAGTTACTTAAAATCTCTAGGTAAGGCTGGAAACAAAACGGGTGCATCTGCATCATCACGAGAAGTTGATAAAAACAAAGGGTCAAACAAATCGGGAGTTAGTTACAAAGTTGGCGAGGCAGGAATGTTCATACATGCCTCAATTCATGGCAAGGTTGTCCGATTTTTGATAGATTCTGGGGCAACCATTAGCATTCTATCCTCAGAGATCCTTCATTCTGTTGTTGGGTCTTCTTCAAAACTTAATGAATTGCGGAAGCCAATAGTTACTTCAGACGGCTCACCTCTTAAAGTGGATGGTTCGATTTTAATTCCCTTTAAGTTGGGAAATCAGAGTTTCGAGAGAATGTTTGCAGTAGCTCAAATAGGGGTAGACGGTATTCTTGGTTTGGATTTCTTGAGGGACCACAATTGTAACTTGAATATGAAATCCTTGTTACTAGAAGTTGGTGGTAACCATTATGACATACATCTTGAAGGAAAAGTTGGTTGTTGTCGGGTCACGTTGGCTGACAATCTTTGCATACCACCAGGTAGTGAAGTTATCGCAATGTGCAATGTTACACCTTCTATATTTGAAAAGGTCCCAGAAGTTGGGCTTATAGAACCAGCGAATCGGTTCATTGAGTCTGACCGTGCTTTAGTAGCTAGAGCCATTGTAAAAGGGGAGAAAGTAGCACCAGTAAGAATGTTTAACTTGTCGGATCAAGTTCAAACGGTATATAAAGGGACATTGGTTGCTAATATGTCACCCATTGAAAATGTGTATGCTGGTGTACAGGATTCTAAAGACTTTTCCAAACGACAGAGAATGCCAGAACATATTAAGGACCTGTACAACAGAACAGTAGAGGGTATGGACGCTATGAATGCTAAATCAATTCATAAGCTGCTATTGCAATATTCCAAGTTGTTTGCTGCATCTGACGCAGATCTAGGGAAGACAAATGTTACAGAGCATAGTATCGATACAGGAGAAGCATCTCCTGTCAAACAGCGTCCGAGGCGTTTACCTGTTCACATGCAAGCAGAGGTAGACAAACATGTTGACGACATGTTGGGAAGAGACGTTATAGAAGAATCAGTGAGTCCCTGGTCGTCACCAGTCGTCTTAGTGAAAAAGAAAGATGGTTCAACAAGATTCTGCGTTGACTATCGAAAGCTTAATGAAAGAACTATTAAGGATGCTTATCCGCTCCCAAGGATAGACGACTCTTTGGACCAACTCTCTGGAGTCAAGTGGTTTTCCACTCTTGACTTGAACTCCGGCTACTGGCAGGTAGAAATGTCGCCAAAGGATCGAAGCAAGACAGCATTTGTAACCCGACGGGGCTTGTACCAATTTAAAGTGATGCCGTTCGGGCTTTGTAACGCCCCGGCCACTTTCGAGCGCTTAATGGAGACAGTTCTTAGAAATCTACAGTGGAATATCTGCCTCGTCTACTTAGACGATATAATTGTGATAGGGAAGACAATAGAGGACATGATACTGAATTTGACACAAGTGTTCGACCGTTTGTTGGCTGCAGGCCTAAAGTTGAAAGCACGCAAATATACACTTTTTGCAAAGGAGGTCGAATATCTGGGACATCTTATATCGGAAAAGGGTATAGCCACCAGTCCTGAGAAAATAAAGGCAGTGAAAAAATGGCCTGTCCCCTCGAACATTACAGAGGTAAGGTCATTCATAGGCTTTTGTAGCTATAATAGGAGATTCGTGCCTAATTTTGCTATGGTGGCCAAACCTCTGCACGAACTAACAAAGAAAAATACGGTCTTCAGATGGGATGACAAGTGCCAAAGCGCCTTTGACAAGTTACGGAAAGAGTTGTCAACAGCTCCCATCTTGGCTTTTCCTAACTTTGAGCAGGAGTTTATCCTTGATACAGACGCCAGCAACGAGGCAGTCGGCGCAGTGCTATCGCAGCTACAGGATGGGGTTGAGAGGCCTATAGCATATGCCAGTAAAAGCCTTTCTAAGTCAGAGAGGAAATATTGTGTCACACGGAAGGAACTTTTAGCCGTAGTGACATTTGTGAAACACTTCAGACAATATTCATATGGTAGGAGATTCACCGTAAGGACGGACCATAGCTCATTGAAATGGTTGATGAATTTCAAGGATCCAGAAGGGCAGCTTGCCCGATGGATCGAATTGCTGTCAAGTTATGATTTTCATATTGAGCATAGGCCTGGAAGACTTCACAAAAATGCGGATGGCTTAAGTCGCATTCCATGCAAGCAGTGTAAGACTGACTACATCCATGTTGTACAAACACTGGAATCCAAAGATGACTCAACAGGAATTTCATTCAGTGAACTACAAGATGAAGATAGAGACCTAAGTAAGGTTAAAGAATGGTTGATCACAAATGATCGTCCAGAATATAATGCCATATCAGGGGAGTCGATGGTGATAAAATCTTTATGGTCCCAGTGGGACAGGTTAGCTTTGTATGACGATATTCTCTACAGGAAATGGGATGATTTGATAACAAACAGTCAGAAAAAGCAGATTGTAGTTCCCAGCAAGAAGAGAAGAACAATTCTTAAGTTCTGTCACGACGATAGAACAGCTGGACATCTTGGCATACATAAGACACTGGCAAAGATTAGACAATCGTACTACTGGCCAGGTTTACAAAAAGATGTTCACCAATACATAGCAGGTTGTGAAGTGTGCACAAAACGTAAAGGGCCTACTATGTCTAATAAAGCGCCAATGCAAATAGTAGGTTCTGGATACCCTATGGAGAGGATAGCCACTGACATCCTTGGCGAGTTACCAGAGACCGACAATGGAAACCGATATATTTTAGTCGTTGCCGATTATTTTACCAAGTGGACAGAGTGCTTCCCCATGCCCAATATGGAAGCCAAGACAGTCGCTGGTAAAATAGTAGAAGAGGTGGTAACAAGATTTGGTGTTCCAGGTGTAATACACTCTGATCAGGGTCCACAGTACGAAAGCCAACTTTTCAGAGAAATGTGCCAGTTATTAGATGTTCAGAAAACCCGTACCACTCCATATCATCCCCAATCGGATGGTATGGTTGAACGGTTTAATAGAACACTAACTGCAATGCTCAGTGGATTTGTAAACGAACACCATTCAGATTGGGACGTTCATTTGCCCTATATTACAATGGCTTACAGGTCTTCCGTGCATGAAACTACTGGGGTAACTCCTAACATGCTGATGTTGGGGCGTGAAGTCACAACCCCTCTGGATTTGATGTACGAAGTCCCGAGTAACATTAAAGAAACACCCACAAACAAATGGGTATGGGAGCTTCAAGAACGCCTCGAGAGAGCCCATAACATAGTCAGGGAAAACACTGGTCAGGCTATGGTAAGACAAAAACACTTCCATGATAGGAAATTGAGATGGAAAACTTTCCGTACTGGGGAGGAAGTTTATGTATTCTTTCCACGCAGAAAGCCTGGAACCTCAACCAAATTCACAAGCTTTTGGCAGGGGCCATTTAGAGTTGTTAAAAAGATATCCGATTTAAACTATTTGATCAACTGTGGGTCTCGAGGTTCAGAACAAGTAATACATGTTGATCGCATGCGAAAGAAATATCCTCAAACACTTTCTGGAGAAGAGTCTCCACAGATTGAGGAAGACCAGTTGCTACAAGAAACTGTAAATGACAGTAACAACGAAACATGAATCACTTATACTGGCAATGGTCGTCCAAAAAGAGTTACTAAACCACCTACTTGGCTTCATGATTATTATGTTGACAAATAAGTATCTACAGTAGATGTATTTTTAATGAATGAAAGTTGAACAGTTATCTTGTGTATATATTTAAAAAAAAATGTGTTTTGATTTTTTTTTTCAGATGGCGAAGACAAAGACAACACCAAATAAGGAGTTTCGACGTTGTCCTATGTGCTCTTTCTCAGCAAATAGTGAAGGGGAGTACAGAGACCATGTCCTTGCTTGTGCCATGAGGACCTTTCAGTGCCCAATATGCGACTTTAATAATACCAAGGAGAGTAACCTCAAGAGGCACATGAAAAGATGCCATCCTGGTATCTCCCAAGATGACAACCTTATCATGCTTGGAATTAAAGATGGTGGAAGTGACGGTGTATGTAGAGACGAACCGATACAAGAACAGGATGATGACTGGCTTAACCAAGATCCTGGAGAACTTATTGGAGACGTATCGGACAGCAGTGAAGGCGACGACCCGATACCCCCAGATGGAGCCCATCCCTGCAAAAGAGGCAGATAACCTGTTGCAAGGAAGAATATTTCGTAAACCAACCGCTCCCTTACCAGTGGCGTCACAGAGAAAACCTTGTACTGTAAAGGACAAGTTGAGTAACAAAAAGGACAGCGAGGAAGAAAATGCAGTACAACCTATCCTGGTAAAAGAGAGTGGCAGTGCACCGTTGAAGAGGAAAGCAGATGTGGGAACTCAGACAGAGCCTTTAAAAAGACTTATCACTACCAAAACCATCAAGAGATTCAGGGACGGTAATGTTGATACAAAGGTAGTCACCAAGGAAAAGATTGTGTTTAATTTGTAATTCAAGAAAAAAAAAGGATTTTTGTTTGACGCTAATGTTTTCATAAATGGTACTGTGTATCATATATACTTGTTCGCTTTGTAGTATCTACATTGTAAGGCAACGTTGTAGACCTAATTGTTGGCTTAAATTAAAAAAAAATCTTTGGTTATATTTTTTTTTCTTTGGTTTACATGCGGGTCGCATGTCATCGAAGGCGTGGGTAATGTAACGCTTTAGATTTTGCCTATTCCAATTATGCAAGTCGGCCATTGAGGGTCTCTGATTGGCTGAAGCTGATCATGTGACCTTAACTGATCATGTGACTTAAACAAAGGTATATAAGCAAGCGCAGCTAAGCTGCAGGGTTCTTTTGAGTCCAAGCAACGGAGAAAAGAAGACCAATATAAGGTTAGTTGGGTGGATTGCCTAATATTGAGGCTTGCCACAATTATTTGAGAATACTAGGTGGATTGCCTATTGGTAAAGGCTTGCCACAATAGATTTGTAGTATTGGTTTGTGACTAACCACTTAGAGGCTGACCACAGAGGCAAGTCAACCCTCTGAGGCTTTTTAAGAATAGTGTAAGACTCTGGTAGCAGAGGATGACTGTGGGTCCTGAATAAGGACAATTTAGTATCTTCCGTTGTCAGAGGCTGACCACTAGGAGATTGGACTTAGCGTCGTGACTGACACTACGAGCCTGAATAAGGCAATATTGGTGTCAGTCCGGTGCTATTGGGCGAACCAGTGATTTTGTAAATATAAGGCCGACAATCAATTGTGATTTCCCCCTAAGTAAGGGAAGGTCCATATCTGTATATATTTGCAGGCCAATCATTTAACCAATCATTTTTTTTTAAAGGAAAATTATCTATTGTAAATATCATTTTACCGAGATCCTGGAATCAACCAGGTACGACCCCTCAACACGTTACACTTTCAACTATTTTTTCAAGTTGCACATATGGTAAAAAAAACATTGTATAGATAGATTTATAGGTACATGAAGTTATCAAAAAAGATAATATCTTATGCATACTTTCAATAACATCATTAAAAAGTTTAATTATTTATAATTGACTTTTCCGATGTTGTGTTTAAGGACAGGTAACTCAGGTGTGAAAAATGACCAACTTAGTGCCGATTTATGAGTTACCGTTTATACATTGTTTTGTACACAAAAAGTTTTGACCAAGACTTTTCCGAAAGAGGATGCCTTCACTTTATAGGAATGACTACCTGAAATAACAGGGTCAAATGAATGGGGAACAGACTATATTCAATAGTTTTAACTCTCTTTGATGATTATTATGAAGAAGAAAATTTAATGTCATGTTTTTTGTGTTCGCGCTTTTTCGCTTCCTTTGTAAATATATATATTTTTACAAGTAAATGCAACAATTGATCATCTTATTTGTGTTACTAAGCACGAAGGGGAACGACCGAGTATAAAAATTTAATTAGGTTAGAACTGAGAAGGAGGGTAGATTTCACTTTTTATTTTAATCAAAAATTTTAATTATATGCAGTAAACCGGTGTCCGCAACAATACAGTAAATAAGTTTAACATTGGTGCTAAATTTTAAAACCACTGGATTCTACTGAGAGCAAAGAAACACTTGGGAAATGCTAAAAACTGCCTTGCGTGTAAATAGTTAGATACCCAGAGCCTGCTCTAAACAAGTTTCAGCAGTGAGTTATCGTTCATAACACCGACCCCTAGCGGCAGTTGAAAGGCCTACTTGTATAGAAGGCATCTTTTCTAAAGAGTTCGTTGGCCCTTAAAAGGGCCGTTGGGTTGTTTTTTTTCATAATGGCATACTCCCTTAGCAACTGTTGGACTATGCTGCCCACTTCCCTCAGGAAAAACTCCTCCCTCTCCGACAAGGGCTGTCTGACAGACTGAGTGTTCCTACAAAGTGGACAGGGCTGGTTGCGGTCGATCAATCTCGCCGCGCACAGGTAACAGGCCACCCTCTGCAGGCACCGACCGCATAAGAAGTTATTCTATTCGTCCTCGGTCAAACACAAGGAACAATAAATATTTCCATGCTTACCCGGACTCCCCAGGGAGGGACACAACCCTGGTGCCTGGCCTGGCTCTGCTCTGGCTGGTCTCGGGGGGGATTCATGGGAATCTGGGAAGTCTGGATTTCTCCCCGCTGCTATTGCTGGTGGTGGGGTGGGGGGCTAGAAGGAGACTGCCGGTAAGGCTGTGCTCGGCGAAAACTTCTTGTTTTCTTGTTCTTCTTGTTTCCTCATTCATCCTAATTCGGCTCATATTAATTCTGGCCAGGATCCTCCTCGTAACGTTTCTCCGGACAATCATGTAAGATTCTATCTGTATTCCCGGGATGTTAAATAAATCCTTGTGGAAAACGTCTTCCTCAGTCATCTTGATTTGTATACAGCGATACTAGCGAATGACGCTGAGCTCTGGCGAGCGCCATTTATGTTTGTTTTGTGCTTTGGGACCTATACATTTTCATGGATTATTTATTATGTTTTCGTCCTAGGAATAAATCATGATACGGGATGAAAGACGGTAAGTGTCCTGCCTCTTTTCCTACTAAAATGGAAACATGACATGAAGTAGAGAAAACAGTTAAAAATGTCGAAGCGAGGAGGCGAAACCAGTGACTTGAGTCTATAGAATAGCCTTTTTAATTGATTTAGACTGTGAGACCAGGAAAAGGGGTGATAGTTGGTGAGATGGGAGTTAGGGAAAGGAGTCCATATAATTTTTATTTTTAAAAAATCGGAACTAAAGTATAAATTAAGTGAAAATGCGTTTAGGGATAAACACAACCCGAGTTCAAAGGTCACTGTTTTTCAGAAAACCACAGTACAAGTTCCTTTTTCTTAGAATCCACTTGACTTCGAAAGTGAAATTTTTTTAAAGTAGATTGTGTTTAAAAACAATTGGTATTTAGTTTCGGGGGCATGAATCACTCTAGATTTTTTGTGTGTTTGATTAAAAATCATAGACTCAGCGTCTAAAAAATCCAAGATGTCGTCATCCATGAACCATGAGGTATTGATTTTGTTAAACAAAGCTTCTTAAAAAAAATTTCGTTGAGACTGGAGTTAATAATAAAAAAAATCAGAAATGCCAATTTTAAAAAAAAAGACATCGCCCCCGAGTTTAGGATAAGCTTGATAAAAATCAGAGAGAAAAAAACATGACATTTTATATGCCTATCTAGTTTTTGACTGTATAAAAAACATCTTTTCTAAAGAGTTGGGTGGCTCTTAAAAGAGCCTTTTAATTTTTTTAAACTGTTGAAACAGCACCGAGGGACCTAGGTCTGGAAGTTATGAAGTGAAGGAGAACCAGGAAGTTAGGTCTGGAAGTTCCTCTTCTTCTAAACTAAAGGATTCTGAGAAAGCGTGGGAAGACGTGCTCGGCGCTGGAGAAAGGGGCTCTGTAGAATTAGTTGATACACTAGTCGTATCCATGTTCTTGTTTTGATGGAGGGTTTGCAGCTGTTGGATATATTCTACAGCAGCTCTTAAAATGTCCACTTTGCTCATTTTCTTGTTTTTCTTTCCATTGGTTCTTCTAGCCAGTTTTTCCTTATTAATGTTGATAGCTGATGGATTTATCCACAGAATGAGCTTCAAGGTAAAAAAAAATATAGCATATTTATACACTGTATGACATCATAATACAGCGCGTGCTGAGAAGGTGCAGGTGTTTGCGGACCAGGTGTCCTTTTGGCGGGAAGCGCGTGTGGAGAAGGGGACAAGGTAAAAACCACCTGGCCAGTGGGTGTGAGTGGGATAAAAAGTATAAAACCCGGGTCATGATCCTCATTTCGTTTCACATCTTGTCAGAAGTCAGAGGTGTTTTTAAACCATGGCACACGCAATGATGAATACCAAAGACAATCCTAATTGTGTGACACCTGAAGGCTATTTACCAGCTCCATTACCTACTATGCCTGAGAGTCAGGATGCTGTGGTCTGCCGTTGGGAATGTTTAATCTAGTTGAAACCGTGAATAAAGAAGAAATGGCCATCTTGACCACCACGTTGGAGGGGATAGTGAACACACTGAATAAATTGCAAGAGAAACAAGATCAATTTGAAGAGAAAGTCGAGAGTGACTTGGGTTACTTAAAAAGTAAAGTAGCCCGGATGAATTATAAAGTCAATAAACTACAAGGGACCAAGGATCAAGGAGGAGAGTCCTCAGACGTTCCTAAAAAAAACCCAGAGAGACCAGTCCCTGTTTCCTTTGTAATGAGGTGGGACACTGGGTGCCTGAGTGTCCAGGGCTCAGGGAGTTAACAGACACAGGAGCTACAAAGAAAAAGCACATGCCCGAGGAACAAGCTAAGAAAAGAAAACAGACGGGAGAAAACAAAAGACCCTGAAAGTCCAAAAGAAGAATTGACTTTGTACATTTTAAAGGATTAATAAACTTGTTTAAAAACTTTCATCTTGTTTTTCTTTTTATTTCAACTCTCCATCCGATGAAGGGTTCAACAGCCAAGTTTTAGACGTTCTTCTATTCCCTTAAAAACAGGGGGTGCACTCCCTTGACTCACCTAACCCCCTAGCCACCAGGTGTTTTCTACCAACCAGCCAAGCTCTGAGTTGATCCCCCTGGCCCCCTCAGCGTCCCAATGTCCGAGATATTGACCAACCTAGCTAGGTAGGTGTTTTGTACCACCCAGAGGTCTCGCCCTACCACCTGTCTAGACGGTTTATACTATTCACATGTTTTTGGCTTTTTAGCGTTTTCCCAACGTAACGTCATACATTTTACGGTTGAGTAGTTCTGAACACTGATTTTGGTGCATAGTACCTCAATTTTTCATTTGACCAATTTTCGTAATTTTCGTTCATGCGGTCAAAAAATTTTCGCATGTTTTGCTACCTTGCGTTTCTTTTTCCTTTCAATATATAAATTTTCGTAACTGTCTCTTACATTATTGCTGAAAGATAACACAATAAAATAACTACATGCAGTTGTAGGTCGTAAGTGGCACTTACGGGCGTTTTTATCGAAATGTTTGTTTAAAGTAGAGATGCCATAGGATCATTACCCTAAAACACTAGAAATAATTCAAACCATTTTGATATTCCCATCTTATTTGAATGAAATACGATCGGATATTTGTAAATGTAAAAATACAAAGTACATTTTTATCTATAGGGAGTGGAGTCCATTGTATATATGTATTTGCCATTTCAAGCATTCTAATGATGTCATCTCTTGTATACTCTTCATCCATTTTTGACAACGCATAGCAAAATTCTAAATCAGCTTTAATGTATGTAACAAAATTTAAAATCGGAAAAAAATATGTGTCTTTTTCACGAGATACTGTAAATGTATCATATTTGGCGGAAATTGAATTTTCAACAAGTTGGCGTAGATTTGATTTAGCACTTTTTGGATGTGCGTTACATAAACCTTTATACACAAAGCATTTAGTTGATTTAGCGGAGGCTGCTTTCCGCGAAAGGCGCTAAAAGGAGTACACGGCCAAATATAATACGTTTACAGCATTAAGTGGTTTACACGAGATATAATCTCATTTTTACAAGATATTATCTTGTTTTCACAAGATGACATGTCGTTTTCACAGGATAACATGTCGCTTTTAGAAGATAATACATGTATGTCGTTTTCACAAGATATTATTGTTTGCAGTTAACTGTAAAGTTTTACGTTACGTCACGATCTAGTTGACAGCTGCGCTCAAGGTAAATAGTACACGCCTCCTAACCGCAAGCTTCACGACTGGAACTTTCTTCTTATCCCTGATTGGTTGCTCGTGTAACAGACTATTTCCGTGTCAATGTTGATAATACGAGTTGATCAATCATGTGAATTGTTTACTCTGGATGCATCTGACGAAAAAGATCGTGACTTAATGTAAAACTTTACAGTTAACTGCAAACAATAATAACATAACATAATATAGTAGTTTACACAAGATAATATGTAGTTTGTACAAAATAATATGTCGTTTTACAAGATAATAATAATATATCGTTTTCGCAATATAATATATAACATCTCGTTTTCACGAGATAATTTTTTTCCAAGCAAATTAAAAAATTAATTACGTGTTTAAATATACCACCGTACCTATGTCATCTGTCTATAACAAAAAATTAATAAAACACAATTTAATGATTTACCTTAAGTTTCATTTACCAGAAATAGAGAAATAGAGAGGGATAAGATAAAACATTTCCCCGTCAACTTTACAAATAAGAATTCTTGAAATTCATATTATCAATGCCAATTAATCTAAATCAAAATGTTAATTAAAATGTAATCCAACCAAAGGCACTAGAATAAAGCCTTGACAACGTTTGGTGCGAGAGGAACAACGACTGCATCCTCTATTCTATATGAAGGGTAAATACTGAGGTTTCATCAATAGTCGTTGAGCACCAATTTTCGAGGATTTCATTATTGAGCATATCCACAAAATTCAATGTTCATTTCAGAAATATGTTATTCACACATGTATGTCTAGGCAATGCTTCTGTTCACGAAATTACGTATCCTCGAGAAAGTCTGTTTTACAAAATCCATTGATGAAACCACAGTAGATTGAATTTCAATGTTAAAGTTATTAAGAGTCAAAATCAGCAAGCATCGAGCATTTAGTTTAAAAATGTGGAAAGTGGCATAGAAACAGATTTGGTTAAAACTCATATATAAATTTTCAGAACAAAGGGTATGATAGAAAAAAGCAAGCAAAAAATAATTTTTCGCATTGTTGCTATGGAAACCACGCGCCTTTCAGATAGCGTGTTTTGTACTTTATCATGACACTTGAATGTATGGTTAAACAAATACTTTTTTATTACTAGTCATTAAAAAAAGCTTTTTAAATTATTATTTTATTTATATAATTACACTCTATTTTAACAACTGTTGATTATTGAAATTCTCTTCACCTTTTGATAAATATAACTAGTTTTTGGAGGTTAGTTTTTCTTTAAAAAAAACTGCAAATTTGAAGTACTCGATAAGAAATCTACAACCACATTAATTAAAGCATATCAACATAAAATATTCATTAAACAGTATTTGTTCTAGAAGAAACAAGAAAAAAATCTGCAGGCAACTAAAGTATTTATATATGATAACTGATTTAAATCCATAATTTTCTGTCACTTTTGCTTTAAATTACCTCCCTTTGGTATAGCTCTCTAACATAGGAGGAATAAACGGTAGTTTGCTTACATTGTTTTCAATAACAAAGTACAGAAGACTAGCTGAAAATTACAAATTTGGAGCAGTCTGAGCCTCAGTTTGGGCGTTTTTATGGGTCTTAATTACGGTGAGTGAGTGAAATTTTTACAATTTATCATTACAACAGTTACCGAAGAATTTATAGCATAAATTAACCATGCAGTAAAATATGTAACACTTGGCAAGTGTTTTTGCACATTTTAATTGAATTCTGACTGATTATATATGTTAGCTTTATTTTAGTATTTTATAACTAAAAAAAAAAGATTACGCATGGCCTGAGGAACCAGGAGGAGGGGGTATGCCCCCCCCCCCCCCGCCCCAATAATATTGCCTACATTAAACTATATAATATGAGCAAATGAAATTAAATCCCCCAACTTGTTTCTGAGGGCCTAACGTGAAAAAGTTGGTCATGATCGGTCACATACATGTAACTGTATCCCAAATTATCAAGTTTAATTTGAATTTAGTTTGATTTTAATTTGTTGTATTCACGGTATTTGTATGTAACCAAAGTCACTCACCAGCTATAATGATTATAATTGATAGTCGGGTAAATAAAAACTTTGTATAGTAGATATCTTTATTTACCATTTAAGATAATACCTGCTTTTTACATGAAAAATTATGAATTTATGAAAACCAACACTATTATGAAATATTTGTAAAATGGAATGACCTTTGTTATGGCTTCCGTAAAAAATGAAAAAGGGGCAGGTGGTTAACTCTGTACTTAATATATTTTAGTTTATGAAAGGGGATTACCTTAGAAGTATTGTGATACAGACAACTGTATTATGTAGTGGACTTGTGGTAACTGAATTTTATATATACCACAGTAAAATAATGAATTAAAAAAAAATTTGCTGATGTCATCCAGTGTTTACTAATAAAAGGAAATTCATATTCAGCTAACATTTTCTCCGGTACCACTGAACTGATTTAAGTCAGCTAGGTTCAAATAATAAGCATCATTACATTTAAAGCACGTAAATTTATAAAATGAATATCTTTACTCCATTTTTTCTTCGGGGGGGGGGGGGTTATTGGAAAGAAATAAAAAACATAATTTAGAGTTTTGACAAAACCTAAAACCAGTTGACCTTTTTATTACAAGTTTTTAAATTTAAAGAATATCTAAAATCAATACGGTCTCAACTTTGTGTTGTATACTTCTGTTTTTAGAATGAAATTCGGCACTTTGAAGCCAAACTCGGAAAGAAGCAGAAACAGATTTGGATGAGCTGATATAGAATTAGACAGTAAAAACGTGTAAATAATACATTTAGTAAAACGTTAACTTTTTAAAATAAAATGATAAACCATTGAGATTTCTTGGAATTTAATTGATTCCAATAAACATGCTTTGCCTTCATCATCATTACTCAAGCTCAATTAGAAATGGTTCCTAGTATATGAAGGCAAAGCTGTATAATATTATGACATTTTAATTTTATCACTTTTTCTGATTATGAGAATACATTATTACAGTACAGACCATTGATGCTGGAAGTGAGTGGTTAGTGTTACCGGAGACTCAGGGATCCAGAAAATAGATCCATAAATTGTACAGTGTATTCATGAAAGTGGATCAAATAAAAATGATCAATCTAAAAGTAACGTTTTTTGTTTGTCTGTTAGCATTTTTTTTATTGATGTAAATCTAAGAACTATCAATTTTTGGCATGCAGATTCATAATTAGATAGTAGAAGAACCTGAAACATATCTTTATATTCTGCATTTTGAATATCATAATTAAAACAAGGTCAATATTAAATGATCAATCAATTAATTTCAAAACTGACAAAATGTTTTTGTTAGAAAAAAAGAGGGCTAGGTTAAAGTCAGATGACACGTTCCTCAAATTTATGTTTTGTATATCTAGGTATTATTTTTAAAAAATATTCATATTTGTCATTCTCTGCTGATTTCTACATTGTTTTCAAAATGTTTTTAAATACAAGTACAACAAAAATTTCGATATATGGCCATTCAAAAGATTGCCCATTAGGGTTATTATGAAATATCTTTTAGGGTCAGTTCAAGTTTAGACATTTATATATAGATATATAGCCCTTCCAGATTTTTATTTTAGGTACCAGTAGCTACTGAGGCCTTAGCTGCCTTGCAGTATTGTTTCCTAATTAGGACAGCAGGAGAATATATCATCGGTTCAAGCCCAAAGTCATTCGTTCTTGACATTCGTATTTGAAAGTGCATGGTGTGGGGTAGGCATAATAAAACTGCAAGAAAAAAAGTGGGGAAATTCTCCAAACTCGGGAGGAGGGGGTTAAACATCAGGTTATGTTGAAAAAAAAGTTGGATGGGGGATGTCATCCCCCCCTACCCAACCCAAACCTGATGCTACATGCTTGATTGATATGGTTTTACTTTAAAATTATGTGAGCTGTCATATATAGTGGCTCTCTTTCATAAACTAGAGTTATTGTGAGCAAGCTAATAAAATGATACCCACCCTCCTGCTATTGCATTAAATGTTTTTTTATTACAAAAAAGGTCCGAATATTAATTTTAAACCTTTTAAAAATTTTGCAAGTGCAGATATATATACATACCCAAATGACTATGACATATACTCAAGTCATAGGTAGTAAAACCGTTGTGTTGAGCACAAACTTCCAATTTCTCTTCATTCGAAGTTAAATATGTAAATGTGCCAAACTCATAGAGTATATTTTACTGCATTGACCTTGAAAAAGCTATATCCTTGAGTCAAGGTCAAACATGTCCATATGAACTTTGGTCAAGGTCATGACAAACCTACAGCTCAAAAATAATCCCCGAGATGAAACTTCAAGTCTTTTCATTAAAATGTTACAGAATGGGCAACGATTGCACTACCAATGACATTGACCTTTTTCAAATGACCTTGGGTTAAGTTTTGGACACAACTCTAGATCATAAGCAATCTTAATATCAAGTATGAACTTTCAGTGGCACTTCATCGAAATGTTATGGACAAGTCAAAATTTTACATACAAACCCTTTCCAAGTTTCGTTTGTGAGGAATATAAAATTCCTTTTGAAATTGAATGTGCATTTATTTTTCAACAATAAAAAAATTATGAGTACGCTTTGATCAAAACCAATATGACCAAAATAATGGACACTGTACATGTATTCAATTTACCGCCAGCCCTTCAAAAAAGCTTATAAATGCCAGGTTGTCACACATTCTAACCATTTGTTACTCTTTTCTACTAAAGTTGCCTGCAAATTTTTATTGTATAGATATGACATATAGATAACCCCTAACAAGATCATGGCATTCATTTTTCCAGCAGTGGTTGTAGATTTTGCGTATAGAGTGATAAACATATGTAATTTTTTTCAAAATTAATAAGCATTGACGCCATGTTCTTTTCCCGTTGTCATGGCAACAATATCACTACAGATATTTTGTTTTTCCTATTTTTGGAAAATAAAGTAATTCCATCTTTCAACAAATAAGGTAACCAAAATATATTATCTTATCACGTTCAGAAAACATATTCACAGAAAAATGGCTAAAAATCATTGATTTTCATAAGGATTTATGAACCCGTTGCTAAGGAAATGAATTTCCTTGGATACCAGTCCCTTTATACGTTCAAAAAAAAATTTTAATTGTGTTTTAGCATTAGGTAGGACAAAATCTTCTATATACCAAAAGCTTTTGAAAAAATAAAATTTTGACTTTCCATTCAATGCTCGATGCTTGCTGATTTTGACTCTTAAATTGCATTAAACTATAATATATCTTGCAGTAGTAGTATCTGAATGCATATATTTTTCACTACATACATGGATGCCTATTAACTTGATATAAATGATTGACTTACCTGATAAATTGCAGTTCTTTTACTAAGCTGTATCTTTAATTTATAGTCCGATGGCGAGTTACGTAGTAAAGGAGTCGACGAATGAATAATAAACTTAACGCCTCCCCTCTTTCTCTCACCATGCCTGAGTACTTTTCTTGGAAACGGAAAGGATATGCCACTTAGCATGCTTAGTGTTGTTCGCTTGCGACACCTAGTATTATTTATTGTGGACTGTGATGCATAATCAATCAAAGGTTTCTTTTTATTTGAAATTATGATGTAATTGAAACAGCCATAAACTAATACTGCGCTCATTTACGATGTCAAATATCGACATTTGTTAATTCTAAAAACTCCTAGGCACGGGGTTCTGCTGACTGGCATAACTGTATCTCACTTCCATTCTCAATGACCGTGTAGTGTAGGGCAGCGTTGTGAGAATTCCATCGGCATCGAAAGCAAGTTTTTAACTTGCCTAGATAGCCGAGCGGTCTAACGCGCTGTTCCTGTACTCCTGTACTGCTAGGAGACAGATTCCGTAGGTCGAGAGTTCAACCCCGGGCTGGGGCGGAAGTGAGTATCCTTGTAAAAGTGAATTTCTCTGTGCTTTCTATATTAATATTCCTTCACTTAGGGCAGTTATATTAGTTTAAGAGTTGTTGTAATTTGTGCTGTATAAATAAAATATATATATATATATATATATATATATATATATATATATATATATATATATTTCCATTTCTAATTTTTTTCTCTGTGTCACGGACGCCAAAGTCCGATGGCTCGTTTCCTATGAGACACGTTGCGCTAAAGTGCGATGGTCTGACACGCCAAAGTCCGATGGTACCGAGAAACAATCGACGTATGACGTCACAATAATTCGACGTCAATCCTTGACGCCTTTTTCATGCATTCAAATGCTATCATTTCCGAATTTATCCTTTCACACGCTTTTATTTATTTTGCGCATTGCTTACATGTTTCAGAGATATTAGGATTAATACTCGCAAACCACTCAACTGGTTAGGGTCAGTCCTTTTAATTGCTTTGATATAGGGTTAGTCCTCACACACTAGTCATGTTATTAGGGTTAGTATCGCACCCATCAAAGGTATCTAGATTTCTATATAGCTGTTGGGCCTACTCACTTTTCTACCGATTAGGGTTAGTTTTGCACCTATCCGAGAGATAAGGATTAATTTTCGCGTAATGATGAATGTTAATACTTATTTAAAAACCTTGGCATGGCGCGGCTTCGTAGTTTGGCGCATTAGTACTATGACGTCATAAACGTTAATTGTTTCTCCGCACCATCGGACTTTGGCGTGTCAGACCATCGGGGATTGGCACAGACCATCGGACTTTGGCGTGACCATCGGACTTTTGAGTCCCATCGCACTTTGAAGTCCTACATACATATATATATATATATATATATATATATATATATATATATATATATATATATATAAAGCACAAAGAAATTCACTTTTTATATGGATACCCACTTCCGCCCCAGCCCGGGGTTGAACTCTCGACCTTCGGAATCTGTCTCCTAGCAGTACAGGAACAGCGCGCTAAACCGCTCGGCTAACTAAGCAAGTCAAAAAACTTGCTTTCGATGCCGATGGAATTCTCGCGGCGCTGCCCTACACTACACGGTCATTGAGAATAGAAGTGAAATACAGTTATTTGGACATTAGTTTTAACAGAGGATTGTAACCAATACACGTTGTAATGGAATTAATTATTATTTATAAAGCACAATTTACAACAACTCTTAAACTAACATATCTGCCCTAAGTGAAGAAATATTAATACAGAAAGCACAAAGAAATTCACTTTTTATATGGATACCCACTTCCGTCCCAGCCCGGGGTCTCGACCTTCGAAATCTGTCTCCAAACAGTACAGGAACACCGCGCTAGACCGCTCGGCTATCTAGGCTAGTCAAAAGACTAACAAAAGATGGAATTCTCGCGGCGCTGCCCTACACTATACGGTTACTGAGAATAGAAGTGAAATACATGTACAGTTATTTGGACATTAGTTTTAACAGAGGACTTCATGAATACAACTGTAACTAAAACACACTGACACACAGACAAACTATACAAGTGTCTTTAACTTATCACATCTCTGCTGGTATTATACTAGTGTTTCTAAGTAAACACACTGTTGGTTCACATTCCGTACATACTGCCGCTCCCCATATCTCTCTGGTGGTTTACTGACTCTAGTCAATCTTCTGGGAGATTGAGTACTATTAATTGGCGAATTCACTGAAATTGAAGATCTAGAATAAGAAAATGGCATAGTTGACTGATGTAAAGAAGACTGGTTTGGCGATTGTCGAAGAGAAGAATGGTTTGTAGATGACTATCGAGAAGAGGATTGAGGGTTTTTTCGATGACGACGCTGCGGTATGATGTATACTCCTCTATCTCTCTCATCTGACGAACATTGAGATGAATCATCTGAAGGAATAGTGGCTATGGTCTGATGATTCTGATTCTTTTAACCTGTTTTGAAACTGGTGAAGAAATAACATAGTAGGAATGCAATTAAAAGGCAAAAAAAAAAAAAATTCTGTGGAGGGAACGGGTAGGCCCTTTCCCGTCCTCACGCTTTACAACATAAACCAGAACGTCTTCATTTGGAATACCTAAAATAATGTAAACATATTCATCCCACCTATCTGCAAGTTTATGCCTTTCTTTGAAACCCACTTTTCTAACCAAAACTCTATCACCAATTTCTAACTTAGAATTTTTAACTTTTCGATCAAAATTTTCTTTGTTTTTATCTGCATTTTTTCTTCGATTCTTCTGCGGCAATTTTATATGAGTTGTGCAATCTTTCTTGGTATTTATGAACATATGACTGGTGATCTTTTGCTCCTTCATTCTGATTTCCTGGTTTCATTCCTAAGATTGCATCTAATGACAGGCGTGGGTGCCATCCGAACATCAAAAAATGTGGAGAATACTCAGTGGCACCATTTTTGGGAGTTGAACTATGTTCAATCTCCCTTAGTCGTCACGCGGTTTCTAGCGCAGTAATTTTACAATGAATTATATAGCGGCCGTCGTGGTGCTTCTGTGTCGACCAATTTACTCCCCTGTGATATTCAATATAAACTCGTACCAGTCTATATAAACTAGCAGAAACGTCCGCAATAAAAATAGTCCATCTTATTTTTCTGAATTAATCTAATTTTCATAAATAATTTTAAAGCAAATGAAATTGAATTTTATCCAGCTTAATTTGAATAGCATATTTTTGTTATCTCTCTCGAGAAATGACAGATAAATTAGATTTCCGAATGAAAAAAGTCCCAGTTTTCTGTCATATATCAATCGGCAATCCTCGGCTGACTCCACTACGCTCAATTACCAAAAGTGCGAGGTCATCCGAGGAGCAGCGACTGGTTTGTTTGACAATGACGCGATTATCTAAATATAGAGATGTAAACGATGAGCGATCTGCTTTATTACTGATAAATAAAACTAGCTGCGCAGAAATCATAGAGAGTGAGAGACACACACAATATATGGAGATTAAACCAGTCTACATCACCCTATAGGCTATACTATAAATCGTGCTGCTACCTTGACGGTGTGCATGGGTATGGGTATAGACGGGCAGGTAGTTTAAAACAGGTTTCTTTTAGTCATGAGTACAACTCTCTCTCTCTCTCTCTCTCTCACACACACACACACACACACACACACCCATTTCTCTCTATCATACTAAATCACATGAAACCGACAAAGAAACTAAAGCTAAACCACAAATAGGTGGATCCAAGATCTTACACCTGGCTACAAAACAATATTTAAATGAAACAAACGATATTTTGTGATTGATTATTAGTAAACACTTCAGATATTTCAAAGTTCAGTGAAAAACAAATGAACTAAGTAATTTATCCTAAGTCCATATTAAAAATGCTTTAGAGAAAAATCATAAAAACATTAATTAATTAAAATGATTATAATGAAAATCAAAATTAAAGTTTAACTTAACATTTGAATAAAAATTAAAAACACAAGCTTACCTAAATTGGCAAAGAGAAACAATTCCGATTAAATTTGAATGATGTTTATTGTAGAGTCAGCAGATAGAAAGTGAATTTGCTAAATTCACAATCTATCCGGACTCCAGACATCATATTTATGTATATCAAGGCATCAATATACAGGTAAAGTAAATGAAAAACAATGTACATATGAAATGAAATTGAGAAGAGCAAAGCAAATCAAACATAAAGACATGTTATATCAAAAGCAATACATACAAATACTTACATTTAAAAAATTTTTCTTTGATGATATCAGAGATGTTTGAGTAGAATAGAAATTCATACAAACTTGATATGTACAATACTTAAAAAATATGAGATATACAAGTTTAGATGGGTAGTTTACAACATTTTTTATTGGATATTTTACATTGATAGTACGGGTGCCTGTAACATTTGTGACATTGAAACCAGTCCAGTTAATGATATGTGAACCTGACAAAATTGTAATTAGAAAATCAAAAAAAAAAAACGATCAACAGATAAAGGACAAGTTCCTTGATAAAAAAAAAAAACAACAGTGTTGATGTATGTACATGAGTTAGTTTCCATGGCAACAGTTCCTGAAAATGCCCATGTTTGAAATGATTAAAGCTATTCAGAAAATTACACTAAAATTAATGAAAGTCACAGAAAACTTATAAAATGCGGTTTAAATTAATTCATTTGCTATAATATAAACGATTGGTGCATAAACCTACTTTTCTTATTTTTTCCCATAAATATTAAATCTAATAAACACATAATTACGGTCTGAATTTCCTCTGGCCTCTTAAAAATTGCCTTTTTTTTTTCTTAACCTTGACAATTAAAATGTTATAAAATCACACTTGATATAATTAGAAATGTTATTTGTTAATTCCATTTTAAAGAAGTGATGTTTAACTAGGTGAAAGAGGGAAAAATTGGTATGTACATGATATGGAAAAAAATATGATAATCTGAATTTCCTCTAGCCTTTTTTCAAAAACTGACCCGTAGAGCATATTTATCGCTAATAATTGCTAAAAAATCAATCAAAAAATTATTCAGTTTAATTTTAGATAAATAACATGTTAAAATAAAAATATAAATCGTACATGCTTATTCTTTATCATAGATAAAGTATCTTATAAGCACATAATTAGAGTCTGAATTACCTCTCGTCTCTTAAATATTGCCTATTTTTTCTCAACCTTGACTATAAAAAATGTTATAAAGTCACACTTGATTAAATTAGAAATTCTATTTTCAAATCCATTTAAAAGAAGTGATGTTTAGCTTTGTGAATGAGTGAAAAAATTGGTATGTACAAGAATCGAAAAAAAAGATATGGTAATTTGAATTTCCTCTGGCCTTTTTTCAAAAAACTGACCTGTAGAGCACATTTATCTATAATAATTACTAAAAAATCATTCAAAAAATTATTCATTTTAATTTTAAATAAATAACATGTTAAAATAAAAATATAAATCATACATGCTTATTCTTTTTCATCGATAAAGTATTTAGTAAGCACATAATTAGAGTCCGGATTTCCTCTGGCCTCTTAAAATTGCCTATTTTTTCTGAACTTTGACTATAAAAAGTGTTATAAAATCACATTTGATATAATTAGAAATTCTATTTTCAATTCCAATTTAACGAAGTGATATTTAGCTATGTGAAAGAGGGAAAAAAATTTATGTAAATGAATTGGATATAAGATATAAGAATCTGAATTTACTCTAACTTTTTTTTAAATCTTACTCTTAATGCACATTTATCTGTGATAATGGCTAAAAAATAAATCAAGAAATTTTTCAGTTTACTTTTAAATATATAACATGTTTAAATAAAAATAAAAATCATACATAAAAAAGAAAATTATTATTAAGTCATAAAAAGTAGATAATTATTCACATCCCGATTTCCTACACTGTATGTTTCATTTAAACATCACACACTTTTATTCTAAGACTGAATGACGACACTTGAAATGAACAATAAATTCTAACTAAATATCCATATATGTGAATTTTCATTGATCTGATGTCTTAGATATTACCATTTGAATTTTCTCTGTCATTTTCTAAATAAGCAAACCTTAGTATGGTTGGTAGAAAATAGTAAAACATCACCCCATAAGAAACTTTTAACCATTGAATTTATCATGCTGTTACAGTAGAATATGGGACAAAATGATCTAAAACATGTAAAGTTAGTTTATTTTCAAAATCAAATATCCCAAAATTACAAGCAGATTTTTCTCTATTAACCCTTTAACTACCAGAAATTTTGCATTTTTAATGCAATATTGACTAAAAATTTTAGAATAGAAATCAACACTAAGCACAGATCTAAATACTTTTAAAAAGTGTATATGCACTAAAGTTCATGTGAATATAATAAGTCCAGACCATAAAACTGACAGGATAATGACGTATTTTAGCAAAAATCTAATTGCCACTGTATTTTATATTAAAGTATACAACACTTTGAGATATTAGACACCAGATAAAAATAACACTCTTAAAAAAGAGAACTGTTTGTTCTAGTCAAACAGAATTATTTCCTTAACTTTGACGAAAGTTTCTACATGTACAGTCTGTTCTATGAAAGCTAGCTTTCCTGTCATACAGAATACTTTTCTTCTATTCTTTGCCTTTCATCTGCAAGCTTTTGTATGTTGTGTAATGTCCCTCTCAAGATTTTTTTTTTCATTCATATGGAGACGCTACCGCTTGCTGGTGGAGGGCTGCAAATTTATACATATACTCGGTACTTATAGCCATTGAGCTGTGAGAGATCTTTTTCATGCCAACATCTACTGCAGCAGGGGACCTCAGTTTATACAGTCTCATCCAAAGGACCTGCCTGCACGTCCCACAGTGCTCCTTACTTTGAGACAATAGAGAGCTTCTCCAACAACTGCGCTGCGGATTTCAGGTTTTAGTGACATTGACACAACAATACGATTCTTATGTTTAGCATATTTTAAAATTAACGTCAAGTGGAGTAATACGTTTTTGAAATAACTCATTGTGGCGTAGGTAAGACCCATAAACCGAGGTCCCTTGTTGCAGCAGGTGTTTGCACGGAAAAGAAACCTCACTGCATACAGGCCCTGAGTGCCGAGTATAAGACAAAATTTACAGCTCTCCACAGACATATGGTGGCGTCTCCATATGATTGTTATATTTTTGCGAGGGGCGTTAAGCAACAAAACAAACAAAAACAAATAGTTTTTAAGATATTTTAATTCTTACTTAATAGAACTGGACCAGGAAATTTTAATATAATGTGAAATATATTTTTATCAGTGCAAAATGTTAAATCAAGTTTGTTCAAATCCTGATCCCTGACGATAGCGAGGGCCAAAGCAAGGCATCACCATCAAAGATTTATTAATAAGAACATATAGGAAATATATTTTAAAATCTTTTAAAGTACACGGCTAAGATATGATCAGTTATATTTATACACACCCCTACTAATGTTATTGTAATTTGAACTCAAGCCACGTGGTTTAGGTTGACCCATTGAAAGGTTACAGGTTAGAACCGGTTTTATAAATAGAATTGGCAATAAACAGGAAAATGCTATAGTCTGTTTATTTTGAAAACATCTCCTGTAAAAAAAAATGTGTTTTCAGATCTTTCTAAAGGACTTTCACGGTGCGGTAGATAAGGGAGGGCGGTCAGAACAATATGCTTTATCTTTGCTTTTTTGAGAATTTACGGTAAAAATTGGAGCTCTCTAGAGACAATTTCCCCAAAATAACCCAATACCATGGTAGAAAAAAATGTGTTTAAAATATCATTTACACTGACATACATTTGTATGCCTTATATGGCATTGTTATGGCAAATCTTACCACGCACCAACTGACCAATCGTTGAATGAATAGCAACGTTTACGCTAAATATACATGTTTTTATTTTACTTCGAACACTGGTTCAGGTCAATCTATGATCGATATTAAATTGGACGCAAAAATGTTCATATAAAAAAAAACAAATAGACTTGTAGTATGACTTAAAAAAAATTAAATTATTTCGTTAACGTTTATTCAATAAAAGAATTGCTTGTCATTGTTAACATGGAAATAACAGGACAGAAAGAGAATAACTGAAATTGCTTTATAAAATGGGTGGAAAATGTTCTATGTACCTTTCCAATCGCCATTAAATTTGTTTGTTTTTTTCAGGTGTAAAATTCCTGTAGTACCCGTTGTAACCCCATAATACAATTCTCATTCATCTGATTTGTCAGTTAAAGCCATGTGTGTGCCTCATTTGCTAAGCTTACGCCAAAAATATAGTCCAGGTTCCAAATACATGTATAGTTGTCCAAAAAGAAATTTTAATGCATGTATGCAGAAAAATAATATCATGGAGAATATATATACTAATCAAAAATGAATGAGTCCAAATGAAACTGAAGTACATTTCTACAGAACACCGAAAAATGAAAAGTTCCGAATACATTAGTAGGGGTGATACAGAAGCAGTCTCAAGTCACATCAATGCCTAAGCGTTCGCTCACACTTCCTCGGAACCGCAACAGGGAGTTCAAGCTATACATATCATAAATTCATGTATGTAATAAAGAATCATAAGAAATCTTCTCAAGAAGAACAAAGTCATGATTAGTATTATTGATGTGAGAGCAATTTTGTTCAAATTATCAGTTACAGAGGGACCACTTACCGATATTATATATTTTACTCAAATCAGTACTGAACTGGTCTTGCTTATCTCTTACCAAAGTGTCATGGTTAGTGAAGTGGCACATAGACCACATGTTTTAATATCTACTGAAGCTGAATAGTTTAGAAGGCATTTTTAAAGTACTTATGCATCTCAACGTCCCTTTAAGTGTATTTTAGTAAACATAAAACAGGGAAAATACCCAAACTTAATACTAAAGTATATTTAGTTAACATTGTCAAAAATACAAATTTTTATACAAATAATATTTGTATGTATATTTATTTTGTATACAAATAGAACGTATAAAAGTGAATGTGCATCATGCACAAAAGAAATTAACATTTGCCTATGGTGCCCTGAGTGAGACAAACACGATATGTCGCCACGATCACAAAGGAATGGCGGGAACAAATTTATATTTTTTTAATTATGCTTGCTTCTAAAACCTAAGTACATACAACTATTATTGGGCCATTTTGTTAATCAGAGACCATTATTCTTGCAAGAATATTCATGTGGAAGTTAAAGCAACAATTACAGTAATTGTTTAAACAGTGTATGGTCTAATTTGTCCCTTATTTCTGAACACACAGTTACTGCATGTGGAATAATATTTAAATAGATCATAGTTGTTTATGACCAGGTTTTATTTCCTCCTGTAATTACTTTGTATGTGAAGTTGAAAGATATTCTGGAGCTGATAAAAGGGTCATCTACGAATTCAATTCTTGTAATTCATTTGTGTAGAAAATGTAGAACAATATTTTGATTTAGAAGTATTTTATGGTTTAATTATGCATTAAATGATAACACTATTTCAAAATTTCAACAAACTTTGAATTTTTTATGACTATAAATTTGAAATAAAAGTATATGAAAGTTTTAAAAAACCAAAATTATAGTATACGGAGGGGGAGCGGGAGGGCAGGGGTGGCCCCCCTACTATTTTAGAATAGTCCAAAATGTTAAAAGAAGCCCCTACTCCATCCCAATGAAGTAGGATTTTAGATTGATTGATTGTATGTTGTTTAACGTCCCTCTCGAGAATTTTTCACTCATATGGAGACGCCACCACTTGCCAGTGGAGAGAGCTGCAAATATTGTCCTATGCTCGCCACCCAGGGACATTGAGCAGGGAGGGATCGTTTTCGTGCCAGCACCTACTGCGACCTCGGTTTATACGGTCTCATCCGAAGAACTGGTCTCCACGTCCCATAGTGGGGTTTGAACCTGCGACGTAAGGATAAACTCCTTACTTTGCGACTCTAGAGCAGACGTTCTAACCACTGCGCTACGCGGGCGCCTAGTAGGATTTTAGAGCTTGTGTAGTTTGCGTTTTTGAGTGCAAAACAACTCTTTTCGTAGTCCCTTCGATTCTCTCCCCATTCAAAAAAAATAACATTGCTACGTGACTGATTCGTGATCAGGGAAATATGTCAAGCCAGAACATACAGATATACCTGACAAAGATAAATGTAGGTTGATTATTGCCATAAAGAATGTCACTGATCAGCATCAAGACAAGTTTTTTTTAACGTTTTTTCTACAGTCATCAAGCCAGCAGTTCTCAACTTCACAGAAAACTTGCGGATATTTTTCTCATGGATAATGGATCTTTTGTGATCGGCTGCAGTAAATAGGTGATACAGTTGAGCACATTTTACGCGACAGAATTACTTAGTATTCTATTGATTGGCAGTTTCCTATAAATTTTCACACTGTATTAAAAATAATTCTTTAATTTTATGCACTTTTAGAAACAAACATTTACTGAGAATATATGGTTACTTTATAGTGGATAGTTTATGAACATGCACTTTCTCAATGTACCAATGAATTTTTCCACATCTGAAAAAGCATTAATTTTGCAAATCTTCACAGGTTCGTACCTTGCATGTTTATCTCTGATATCTCTTATAGGCGCACAACTATTTTGATTTCCGATCTTGTGATCGCGTTCGAAAATATTCCTTTGAATTCCTTTTTTCCTTGTAACACTTTATATAGAAATGCCTTCGTTTGACAGAAGGTTGAAATTAAGACAAAAATATATAAAACATGCATAAAAGGAACCCCTATGTAACATAGAGGATTCTATGTCATATTTACTAGATGTTAAAAAAAGAGTTATTTTCAGTCAAGGAATGAATTGACTAAATGCATATCCCACACTATATGGATCGTAGTAGAGCATGGCCAGGATGGCCGGTTGCTAAAATGAGGGAAATGTTTCATAAATAATACTGTATATTTATATAAAAAATCAAAGTATTGAAAGTACTCGTGGGAGCTGTACGTATTGTCGCCGTATACAATACACGTGGACCAATCCTTACTGCACTTATTGTACCATAAAGATACCATATGGAAACGAACTGTCATCGAAAACCCTTAAAAATGCGAAATATTAATTTTGAATATTTCATGGCCAATTATACTATTCTGAAAATAATTTATCAGAATCATGGAGAGGAGAGGGTAACCATACACAGTAATATACTGTTACAAACTTATAATGACGGGTGCTTTCTAAAAATTTTTGCTATATCTATTTAAGGACAGATGATACAAACAAACTTTTGCGAAACAAAAATGAAAATAACAATCTGAGCCATCTTTATTTGAGTAAAATGAACAAATTAACCGCATAGTTTTAATGTTTCCGTCAAAGTTTAAAAATGGGATTTGAAGAGAAAAAAAATGTATATATTGATAAGGATGTTTGTAGAAAGACAGAATTTTGAACATCAAAAAAGGTTTACAATTTCTTAATATTTTAGATATTTATTATTTGCATCATGCTGAACAAAATACAAAGGCTCCAAAAATATATATCAATCCAGGCATCCATATTTTTGTTTGTATCATCTGTCCTTAAAATGAATATCACACTTTTGCTGTCTTTATTATATCTATAAAATGAAATAATTATATATTTGAACTGTCATGCTTTGAAATGCTTGTCATCTCCGTGCAACCTGTGATCATCATCTTTATTACTTGTTTGTAAAACTCTATTCTTGACTTCTTCAAACCAAAGTCTATAATTCAAATCATAACATGTGGTTTCACGAAGAGACAGAAATGTTTCTTGATTACTGTTCACTACCCTTTAATTCATGGGATAAGAAATCATCATCTTCTGATAGGGAAGATAATGATAGACATGGTATACAATCACGAAATCTTCAGTTAATTATGATACACGTACAAAGAATGTTCGAGACAACTGATGAAAAGGGTATTTTTTAACTGACAGCGCATCATATGTAAATCGTGATTCAATTTTTTTTTCTATACAGTTATTATACAAGCCTTATACAAATCTGTACCACATAATATGCGTATAGACATGTGGTTGTGCGATCAGTGATTAGCATTTAACATTCTTTTTCTTAAAGCGACACCGTGATGCACAAACACTAAATTTGAATAATTTGCATTTTTTATGTATGATCCGTGAAAATCTTGTTCAATGCCTGAAAGTATTAGGTTTTAGAAAATTACAGTTTTCGGCACCTAAAAAATATAATTTTATGGAGAAAATATTAACAATTGTTGTATGACAATAGACAAAAATTTTGATTTACTTCTTCCTCCTTATTGTAAGTGTGTGCAGAAAAGTTGAAGAAAATATCATGGTACTCAAGTACCACAAATGAACGTCGGTAGACCAAGAATTTTGATACAATCTTCAAAAAAATTACTAGAACATAAACGTATTTCTCACCTTTGCATGCTTCAATTTCATGTTGTTTACAAGATATTACTTATAATATAAGTGGCGTAACTTTGATATGCATGTACGATAACAATGAAAAAGTAGATACAAGCTTTTCCGGCACTTGTACAGTCCTTTTTTGCTAAACGGTGTAATTTAGTTGTCAAATCTTCGTTATACTCAAATAATTTTCATAAAATCTTTTCTTTTATGATAACAAAGAAACACGTGATTTTGACTCATTATGTAACTATAAGGGCAAATGCGTCAAACAAATTTGAAAATAACAACTAAAGTAATTGTATATAAGTAAAGAAAATGAGTTACATGCATTATCATTTCTCAATAATATCAGAAATGTATTAAGTGTTTAAAAGGGCACGGTATATCTTTATAGGGGTGGCGGGAAGTAAAGAATTTCAAACATGTTAGACAGTAACAATTTCTTAAAGGTTATTGACTAAGCATTCCGTTAAAATAAAATATATATTATCTTTAAAAAGTCTATATATGTTTGAACAATTTCTAAATATTCTAGATAAATTGTTGACAAAAAAGTTAATGAAACAAGAATTTTAGCAGTCCCGTTTTAAAGTCATCATTTCGTAAGTTCTATGGTCGATACAATGACCTTGTAAGCAAAAACAATTTATCATTGAGTCAAATGCTAAATGGCGTTTTTCATACTATTTGTACTTTTTATATGTTAGTCCATTATTTATACACTGAATTAACGACAATTTTTTTTTTCTTTTTTACCGATCATGACAAGGAGCACACGGCGAAAGTGACCAGTCGGCAGTGGATGCTCACTCCTCCATGGCACCTGATCCCATTTCCGATGATTTGGAGGTCCGTGTTTGCTCCTTTTTTGTATTGTTTTATGGACTTTTGATCTTGAATAATACTGTTCATTAACTCCATATTTTTATCCTTTGAAAGAAATTCATGTTCTGTTTTTGAAAATATTACAGAGTGTATAAATATTATTGTCTTCCTGAAACTCTGTGCCATAAAAATCATTCTTGAATCTATAGAGCCATTTAAATGTGTTCTGTAGGAACATATATTAAATAACACTGAAAAAAAACTAGTAAAATTCACAGCGAGGATTAATGAATTTAATGTCCATACAATCACTACCTTAATAGTAGTTTTACTAGGTAATGCGTAGATTTACTAGATAACATTAGTAAAGAATTTATAAGTAACTTTCACTAGGTTGGTAGGCATTTATACGACTCCCGCTCCACGTGACACCTATTATTCACTATCTTAGCGAGTAAACAGAATGATTACTAATCATGACGAACGTTTTACTCGGCACACTAGTTAAATTAACTAGTTATTTCTTTCAGTGTATTTATCCGACAACCTTTCATCTAATATTTGTTGTTTAATTACCTTGCCAATTTTTTTTTTATTGGATGACAAAGATTACAGTCCATATAACTGGAGAAAATAACTAAAAATTTTCAAAGGGAGAAGATTATCTGATCATAACCTTGTTTCAACACATCATTTATCATACCTAATCAATACTCACGGGGGGGGGGGGGGGTCCAATAATTTCTCACTTTGTGGGTATTATCGTAACATTAACGTGTTTAAGACATTAATTATGCTGAACAATGATCAAAATTACTTTAAAAAATTTAAACTAGATAAAATTGTTAATTTTAAAGCTCGGAACGCACCATGACTGATTGGACAACAAAATTAATTTAATCTATAGAAACATATTAAGTGATAGGGTTTTCCCAGATATTTAAATCATACTTCTGAGACATCAGCTTTTTGATTTTGGACAGTCATTGTCACTTTTCAACATTGCTGAAAACGTTAGTAATAGGACTCTGAACATGTTCGAAAATTAGATTTTTCTAAATTTAAGGGAATTTTTTCGTAGTTAAAATAAGTCATACCACATAGTACTGTAAATATTTTTCGGCCTAAAATGAGTTTGTGGTAACAATAAATTTTATCATAAAGAGTTTGCATTGAGAAATTGCTTTGATTTGTGATAGAGTCGCATATTTACAATTCCTGTCGCAAATCCTTAGTTCATATACCTACATCTGAACACTTGATCCATCTAATTCTCTCACTGATTATGCAAAAGCCTTTTGTTGGAGACGTTCAGATGCATTAGACAATAAAGATGATTTACGAAGAACTGAAATAAATTCTCAATCATGTCGAGGTAATGAATAATGTAATACATATTAAGATAATGATATATTTATAAGATTTAATACTTGACAGAAAGTCATATTTTGGCATGCAGTGTACAATGTATGATAGGCATTAGAATTTCCTTGATGCTTTTATAATAGTTTCTGATATTGATGCCTTTCACATTTCGTTATTATTACTTTATTGTATTTGTAAATGTTTCCTGGATGAAAAAGACACGCTCCCTATACATTCAAATTGAATTAGTTAACTTAAAGGTATGTCACTCGTGAAATTTATTAAATCAAGGATATTTTGAGAAGTATATTTTGGATAAGTACTCATACAGTGTGACTCAAAATCGCAGAGAAAATAGGGGGTCGGTGTACTTCTTACTGATCTACGGTACAAATAAGTTGACCTTTTTGCACTTAAACTTTAACTTTTTGGTAAATTACTTTGTCACAATTTATCAGATGTAACCATGGCAATAAATATAATTTTATTTTACTTAAAACAGTTTGAATAATATTTATCATTGAAAAAATCTTGCAAATTAATGCGCGTAAATTATTGTTGACCTTTTTGCACTAAAAAGTAACATATTTTGGGTATTAAAAAGCTAAATAGGCAATAAAACATTTTCTTAAATCAAGCTTTTTACGACTTCAGTGCTGATCAGTCACAAGTATTGAGTACTTTAAAAAAATGAAAGAAAAAGTTGGTGTCACCAATATTTCAAAATTAACATCACTGACTCAGTGATGTTAATTTTGAAATATTGGTCAAAATATATGATTTTCAGGCGAAAAATGGTATTAATTTTATCTAGACTTATTTTACATAGCTTCATTTTTTTGGCAAAGTTTGTTGAAGGAAGGTGTAAAACTTGTTCTAAAAATATAAAGTAAGACCTATATTAAATATTTCTAGCAATTTCATAACGGAAAATATTCTCCGAGGAAAAGTATGTGAGGCTAAAGTCTCAAGATATTAAATTTACTAAATGTGCAGATTTGCAGAATTATCTGCTAAATATCCTTCCACCACAAGAAATAGTCCCTCATAAATCTTGCTTCTTTGTAACTTTTTGAGCAGTTTTTTCGTTGAATGTTAAAACATTAACATTGTTGAATTGAAATATGTTATAAAAATTGAAAATTAATAAATAGTTTTGAAGCAAGAGGATCTGCGTCAACTTTTCTAAAAAGCTGACAGGTGACATACCTTAATTTCAAAATATCCTTTTTTATGATATATAAAATTCTCACAGTATAAAAAATATTTTCATCCGTGTACAAAGGGTCATTAAGATAAAATGTTTAATACATGTATTTGCATAAAAGGAACGGCAATATAGAGGAATCCTAGTCTTATGTTATTCATGTATTTTGTGAAAAAAGAGTTTGTCTTGTAGTTTAGTCAAGGCATACATTGACTCAATCCATATTCCTACAACGTGTGTATTTAGCAGAGTATGCCCAGGATGACCGGTTGCTATAAAGATGAATACCTTAATATTTCTGCTAAAGTTTCTTTACTCGTACTTTGAGTAACCGTAAGTTTCTGTCGAGACTGTAGCTCCACTGGTTTGTACTTATATCAAAGGACGGGAAAGTAGCAAGGAAAGTTGAATCTTTACAACAGAAAGGAATAAAATGAAACTGAAGGAGGAGTATAAAAGAATTTTGCAGTCTCTGGCCAGGAGAGAGCTAAAAACTATTCAAATCAAAGTATTGAGAGTACTCATGGGTGTTGAACGTCACTCTATCCGTACTGTAGCCAGCTATGATATGTATCCATCCTCAATGCACATATTGGGGTCCATTGGTAGTATGATTCAAACTCATACCAGCGACGTTATCTGCCTATACATGCCCTTTTCCCCGGACAGTAAGAAAATACCATAGTGTAGTGTATGTGACCCCCCCCCCTTTTAATTTTTATGTATTGTATTGGGTTATATGATTATCATTATTTAATCCACAATAATAGTGTTTAACCATGCTGAGTCAATGACTGTAATATTTTACTTTAATTGTGTGAGCTTGGAGCAGGTTGATTTTTCTATCAAATAGAGTCAATGTCTGTAATATGTTATCATGCTTTATAGTGATTTGGAGCGGGTTGATGAAGTTTGTTCATTCAAGAAGTTTTATTTTGTTTAACTTGAATGTGCTGTTCGCAAAGTTGTACCTAAGTTATGTAATTGTATTTGTAAATATTTGTAATTGTGGTATCATAGTATGCTGGCAATGTTAACATGACAGAGATAATTCGAAATGAGTTAGAGTTTGGTAGGAAATTAATAAAGTGGGTCATTTGTATATTATATATTGCAAGACTATAAATGTGTGTAAAAGTATGTGATTGTTGTTTGTTTAGTGTAACTTAATTGATATGATACCTGTAAACAGTGTAAACTTCTTTTGACACATCTTTGACAGTTTTGGCTCTTTTGTAGTTCCGGTTAAGAAACTTGTTAATCTACAAATAAATTTTTCTCCTATTGGTTGTATAGTCGATAAATTTATTGACTATAAATGGCGCTATCTTAAGAATGAATATATTTTGAGATGAACTGAATATTGTTTTGAGTTTAATATGTTTTGTTTGAATAACTTGTTGTGAAATATATTTTGTTTTAATTGATAATTAATATGTGAGAAAGAATGATTTTACATTTGTGTAGAATGTTTGGTAACACTTGTTCACGTGAAAGGTCGTGATGTTTTACTATTGACCAATCAGAATTTTTGTTATAATTGATCATTTATTGTGAATCCAATGAAATTTCATAATTAGTAATTCCGTCTTTTTGCAGCATTTTCCGTCTTTTTCAGTCATTTTCTGTCCTTGGGTCATATAAAAGTTAGACGCTGAGAAATTCTAGACACTCTTCTACTTATTTTGATTTGGTAGGTCCGTTTTACGGAGCTTTTAGATTTTTGTTAGGATTTTATTTTAACTTTTATTTTTGTCTATCTTTTACTTTATTTAGAAATTTATTTCATTTTTCATTTATTTAATAGTTAGGATAGGATTCAACCTTGTAGGACATTAAATAGTGAAATACTATTGTCCGTGATCGGTTGTTTTAAGAACTCAACAGTCTATGACTGAGTAGTTTCTCTTCAGTAATTAATTTTTTACATGATAATTTTATTTAACAATTTTACTCTACATTTATTCAATTTTTATTTTATTGCAAAATACGTAACAAAAGTTAATGCGTTTCTTATCTTTCTCTTTTATGATAAGTAAAGTTACGGTGGTATATTTAGGACACGCAATTATTTTTTTTTAAATACCAGAAAAAAAATTATCTTGTGAAAACGACATGAGTATCTTGTGAAAACGAGATATTATCTTGTGAAAACGAAATAATATCTTGTGAAAACGACTTATTATTTTGTGAAAACGAGATATTATCTTGTGAAAACGAAATAATATCTTGTGAAAACGAGAAATTATCTTGTAAAAACGAGATAATATCTTGTGAAAACGAGATGATATCTTGTAAAAACGAGATGATATCTTGTGAAAACGAGATATTATCTTGTGAAAACGAGATATTATCTTGTGAAAACGAGATAATATCTTGTGAAAACGAGATATTATCTTGTGAAAACGAGATAATATCTTGTGAAAATGAGATAATATCTTGTGAAAAAGAGATATTATCTTGTGAAAACGAGATAATATCTTTTAAAAACGAGATATTATCTTCTGAAAACGAGATATTATCTTGTGAAAACAAGATAAAACGAGACATTATCTTGTGAAAACGAGATATTATATTGTGAAAACGACTTATTATCTTGTGAAAACGGCATATTTTTTCGGCTTTAAAATATGTTACATACATTAAACTACCCTATTTGGTATTTTGCTATTCTTTGTCAAATAGGCATATGGATGAAAAGTATACAAGAGCTAGATGATACATGTATCATTAAGGAATGCTTGAAATTACATATAAATATTCCACAATACAATGATGTAATTGGGACATCTCTGTTCTTTATGAACGTTCCTTCAACGTTAACAGATGCTAAAGCGAAAAATGTACATTGTATTCTTACATTTAAAAATTTCAGATGGTTTTTTCATTCAAATACAAGAGGCCTAAGGGCCTTATAGGTCACCTGAGTATCATGTAACAACTTTCCAAAAAATGAATTTGGTTCGTGTTTTAAACCAGATCTAGAAGCCATGAAATTCACATTTCGCGGTCTATAAAGCGTAAACTGCCCCAAGTTATGTTATATCGTGTAACGAAATTTGAAATAAGCTTCATTCGTTAATTAAAGATCATATCTGCAAAATATCTGCTTGTATTAATTATTTCCATGTATTAATTGTATTAAAAATGTACTTTCTTGGGTCCTAAAACGAAAATAGAACATCCTTAATCTTGATGTCCACAGTCATGTAATATATTCTGTGGAAAAACAGTTTTTACTGCCTCCTGTAAAGTACAAAAATTCCATATACGACCTTTCATTTCCACTGTGTCGATATGTCGTTTTCATAAGGTAATGTCTCATTTTCCAAGATAATATTCCGTTTTCACAAGTTAATATCACGTTTTCACAAGATAATATCTCGTTTTCACAAGATAATATTTCGTTTTCACAAGATAATATTCCGTTTTCACAAGATATTATCTCGTTTTCACAAGATAATTTCTCGTTTTCACAAGATATATCTCGTTTTCACAAGATATTATCTCGTTTTTACAAGATAATATCTCGTTTTCACAAGATATTATCTCGTTTTCACAAGATAATATCTCGTTTTCACAAGATAATATCTCGTTTTCACAAGATAATATCCCGTTTTCACAAGATAATATCTCGTTTTCACAAGATAATATTCCGTTTTCACAAGATAATATCTCGTTTTCACAAGATAATTTCTCGTTTTCACAAGATATTATCTCGTTTTCACAAGGTAATATCTCGTTTTCACAAGATAATATCTCGTTTTCACGAGATAATTTTTTTCCTAGTATCTTAAGAAAAATATTTATGTGTCCTAAATATACCACCGTATAAAGCTGATTAATTCAACAAAAGTCAATCTTTATTTTATTTAGATTCAATAATTTCATTTTTCCAGATTTGTAAATTTTTCTTTTGAATTTTTTTATAGAATTTTTCATGAAAGAACTTGGGAATTGAAATTTTGCCTTGCTTCAAACTAAATAAAGATTATTGGATTTAACATTTATGGCCCGTAGTATTTACAAGCTGAATCTGTTAAATACAGTAAAGCTTGCTTTAGGTTTAACAAGTCAGCGTTATAAATAACCACGGCTTGTATCCCGTTTTAATAAAATGTTTGTTAAAAACAGTAAAGCCTGTGTTAAGTTTTACATCAAAGGTGTAAATAACTACGGCTTGTTTTCATTATTAGATATCTGGAAATAGACAGATAAGATTTTTGGGGTGGTTTTTCACTCTGTTTTACGATATGATTTTTCTTAAGTAATTTATCAAAACTTAATCTATTATTGTTAATTTGGTATGAATGTAGTGTGAATGTCGTCGTTTGAATTATATTGTTTGTTGATTATGCATTTGATAAATTTAATTGTTTAATGTTTATAATCTTATGTCGTCTTTGCGAATGGTACATTTATGAAGGAAGTTGAGTGAGAATTATTTATACCATATACAGTTAGCAGAACCGCTAGCATTACACATATCAACACGTATTGTCATCGGAGGCGCTTTAAAATGCAAATAGACTATTTACATATTTCATGACCTATAATTATTCTGAGAAATACCTTTCCGAGTTAATGGAGAGAGGGGTGGTGAAAGACAAAGACAATTTTTTGTTTTTTATGATTTTTTTTCATGACACTATTTGTACACTATTTGTACTATTCCCTCTCCTTACAGTATAAAATTTTATTCTGCTTCATTGGACTTTACAATTGCCATTGTGCATACAGATGAAAAATGGACTTGTCTTCTAATAAACTCATAAAGAAAGTAAATATTAATTTTGATATTATCGTCATCATCTTCCGTATTTTTGGAAAACATAAAGTTGGTGAGACAAAGGGTAGGTACAAACTGCCCAGATGTGCCAACAGAATGTGCTACGAGGATAGGTGCATACTGTCGCCGCCGACATATGTAAAACGATAAAATACACCGTATCGTTCAGTTACAAACTTACAATGACGAGTGATTTCTGATATATTTGCACTTCTGCTAATTATTTTCGAAAATGAAAATATTATATGCTGTTCATGCTTTGAAATGCTTGTGATCTCCGTGCAACTGTGATCATTATCTTATTACTTGTTTGTAAAACCCTAAGCTTGACCTCTTCAAACCAAAGTCTATAATTCAAAACCACGGCATGTTGTTTTTATGAAGAGACAGAGACAGACAGCTAGAAATGTTTCTTGATTGCTGTTTTCTACTCTTTAATTTATGAGAGAATAAATTAATTAAACCATCATATTCTGATTAACACAAATAATAACAGACATGGAATAACATCAAGAATTCTTCCATTAAATGCGATACACGTACAAAGAATGTTCGAGACAATTGACGAAAAAAGAATATTAATTGACACTGCATGATCCATCATGTGTTATCATCGTTATTCAAAGTTTTCTACACAGTAATTTTGTAGACCTTACACATGTCTGTACCACGTTATAAGTGTATGACATATAACTTTGCAATCAGTGACTAGCAGATCTATTTTTTATTTTAAGGTAGGATTCTTCTCTGGTTTCAGACTGTAAGTTGAATCAATGATAAGGGATTTAACTTTCAAAATATATCAAATAAATATGATTTTTCAAACGAACTAGATAGCTTTTAAAAGCTTCAAATCTAGGTACAGATTTGAGACAAAAATTCGTACAAAGTATTTTTTCTCTCTTTGTGAAAGATCAGAACGTTTTCTTTTTGTATCATTTTGTATTTTTATGTCACAACTTTACTATATGTGAAAATAAGAAAAATTTAGATATAATAAGCATGTAAAAATAGCTAAAATATCCTAAAAATTAAAGAAAAGTAGAGAAAATTCGGATTAGCCAATTTCTATTTTAGTTAAATTATTTATGTCAGTTTGGTAATATCATATTATGGGCCCTATACGGTAGTATCTTTTTATGCGAAAAGAAAAACATTCAATCTTTTAAAACGCAAATAGGGATCGTATGATCGGCTACAGCAATGGTTTATTCTTAATGTCCAGGGAAAAGGTAATGACCTTGAGCTGACCTTGCCTCTGATATAAAACGGTCAAATTTAATCTTACTGATACCATCACTTAGTGATATTGTCTTCTCGATTCTGTGAAAATTTCATTAATTTTTAATGCAAGAAATATGAGAAGAATCCTACCTTACGGGCAGATGCCATAAAAGTTAACAAACATTCCTCATTAAGGTAAAAATACCCCTCGGCTCCAAATCACCAATTCTTTTTTTTAATTCCCAACTTTGATTTTCATCAACAACAATAGCTTTAGATTCAAATGGAGAATTTTTGAAGCATGAAGCTTGCATACTTTTTCAGAAATGAATAATATGTCAAATAATGATGTGAAGAAATATTTGATGTGGTTATAGAAAGATCAATTATTTCTTATCTCACAATAAAATTTGAAATATAAGGTATGCATGAAAATAATATTTACTCTCATATCTATCTAATTCTCATTAGAGAACATACTGAAGCGTTCCTTTTTAAAGCAGGATATCAAATTGTTTTCTGTGCTCGTAAAATAATACGCATCCATCGACAAGAGTTATCTTTCCATTATGCTACCTTAACAATGAAATATTAACATATGTCATAGTTACGTAATTTAAATGAATAAATTTTAATTCGTTACATACATTTTCATTTCTCAAAAATATCCTATAAAGTGTTGAAAAGTGGTACGATGTAGCTTTTATTTATAAGGGTGTGGGGAAAATTAAAGAATTTCAAACAGTTTTTGAAAATACTATAGAAGTGTATATATACATGTATATGTTTTTTTTTTTTGTCTTCTTGAACCCCTGTGCAAAAACACACACACACCCTAATAACGTTTCCGTTATTATATTTTGATATCATTACCCTCAGATAATTATCCTTATTTATTTCATTACTTGTTGGTTATGTTTTTAAAGTATTTTAAAATAATTTAACTTTGGTTGTAACACACTTTCTGATTTGATAACAAACTTTGTTTATATCGTCTAAAGTGTTGCTTATACGTCATATTGACTTACATCAAAATCTGCAATATGAAATATGTAAAATATGAGGACATATATTTGAAGAAGAAATTATCTTTATGTTATTTTCTACACTTAAATATTGAAAATTGAATCATAAGGAATGAATATAGTAGCTACCAAAGTTATACTGTGTAACATAGGTTGGGTCAGTTTACGCTTTATAAACCTCTTTGAAGTACCGTTTATAAACTCGGTTATTCAGTATAATAAGCTGGGTAGCTATTACATTCATAATGATTTATGGGAATGCGGGTCTATTCACAAATACGGCTGAAATTTCTTACACGTTTAAGGACAGATGATAGAAACAAACTTTTGTCAAAAATTTTGAAAATAACAATGTGGGTCATGTTTTAATTAATAAAATGAATGTTTCACCGCGTAGTTTTTAATTTTTTATTCAAATTTGTAAAAGTAAAAATGTTTGCATAGAATAATAAGGATGAATTCTGAAGGGTAGAGTTTTGAACGTCACAGAAGGTTTACAATTTCTTTATATTCTAGAAATTTATTATTTGCATCATTTACAATGAAATAAGGTCAAAAAATATATACCAATCCAAGCATCCATTTTTTGTTTGTATCATCTGTCCTTAAGAATTACATGCAGGAAAAAATGGATCATGATTTCTTTTTTAATGATAAAATTCCACTATTGTAGCTGGGTACTGAAAATTTTGAAAGAGAAATGCAATAAATATCTGTCATTTTCAAACCCGAAGAAGAATATACAAGTTTCTTGTTAATTTTACAGACTATATGTATGTATCTTGCGAATTTTTTTTTGGATGAAATACACCAGTCCATATAAATGGAGTAATGACTGAAAATTTTCAAAGGGATAAACAATATCTAATCAGAGCCTTGTTACAACACATCATTTATCATAATATAATAAATATCCTTCTTTACGAACAATAAAATACATGTACTCAAAATCTAAAAAAAAAGCATTTGTCATCAGTTATAAAAGGGTCCTTGAGATAACATGCTTAATACATGCCTAAAACGGTAATATAGAGGAATTCTAGTCTAAGGTTATATTAATTTTACTTTACTTTGTGATTAAGACTTAGTCATGACATGCATTGACTCAATGCTTAATCCTACACTGAATGTAGCGTACCAGAATTTTTACCAAGATGGTCGGTTGCAATAAAGAGGAATACCTTTTTTGTGAAAGTTTCCTTACTCGTATTTCGAGTAAGCAGACGTCTCTGTCGAGACTGTAGCTCTACTGGTTTGTACGTATAACAAAGAAAGAGAACAAGTAGAGCTTTTTAAAAAAGCTTACCGTCTTCAGCAACAATTTTAAATAGTAAACAGGTCTACACTTATCAGGCCGTATAATTCTTTTGAATTTCTTGATTTTGTATTTCTAAATTAGCTTTTTACGGGCATTAGCCCTACCACGGTTGTCGCTCGGTCATCTCCGTAAACTGGCCGAGAGCTTTCGGCAAAACTCGGTTGATTCCCATTCTCTCTTCAAACAAGACAGGGGAAAAGAATAATAACAAATTGTAAAGCCTGCAAGCAATAACTATCAAATTTTATTTATAATGAAATTAAAGAGACCTTTTTATTTATTGCTATAAAAAATATCATGTTATTGAGAAATAATTACTGCTGATTTTGTTGTTCGTTTTGTCATTTTTTTAAGATTGGAAATCTTGCAAAATTGTTAAGTCGTACGAAAAATAGATCATCAGAAAGTTATCTCCCTTGCCTTGAACAGCATTTCAACCAATGAAATAATTGAAAATTTTCTCATCATGCAATTTCTACCAATCACAAAAGAGAGGAAGTGCATAGTCCGAAGACTGTAAAAAACTTCAACTATACAATACCGTCTTCCAAGGAAGACGGTAAAAATAGCAAGAGAACTTAAAACATTGCAAGAGCAATCATTATAAATAGAATGAAACTGTAAGAAGAGAACACTTTTAAACGAAATTTACAGTTTCTGACCAGTAGAGCTAAAACTTATAAATTCAAAGTATTGAGAATACTCATGGGAGTTGGACGTCACTCTGTCCATATTGTCACCGGTTTATCCTATCCTCACTGCAAATATTAGCATCTATTAGTGTATACAAAATAGATGCCTTTATTTTACGAGAAAAGTATATTTGAATGGACCTATAAACTAGTTTATAGGTCCCAAGTATTTGTTATTTGAACGTTGGCTTTTAGGGGTCGGGTTCGGTTGACATATCAAGTGTAGTATATAAAAGGTCGGGTTTGATCTTCACATTCCTTTCTCCTGAACCTTTCGAAGGTAAAGACGCATAACAATTGCTTGCAATAAAGTACATGAAATTTTGTTTTGTAACTTTAAAATTTGTATGATTTTTCATTTATACATTGTTCTCAACCATTTTAACGCTGTTATTACTATTGATGTGCATTGATTATGACGGATGAGATTGGATTCAAACACTTGACAAAGCAGACGACGCGCACGCGGTTATACTAAAAATCGTTTACTTATACCTTTGTATTGTTTTACAATGATGTAATGTTGGTTATTAACATTAATAACTCTCTTTTTGTTTCATACTGCTTCGAAACCCGGCAAAAGCAAACTAGAATAGGCCCTATGCATGTGAACAACAATAAGGAAACTCGGTCGGAGCTTCTCGTGAACATGGACCCAAATACAAGACTACAAGTCAAAGAAAGGCATTGAAAATTATCTTCAAATCGTTTGGAAAACCAGACATTGAAATAGGTATAATCACAGATTAACAGTCCAGTATATCAGATATTCAGGTATGTAATGTAAACAGTTGCAACGTTTTGTTTGATTGTAGGAATAGAATTTGGTGAGTCTTTTAAATCCAAGGAATATTAGGCATTACATAAAGCATGGCTAAGAACTATTTGGCTTAAGGCATTATCTAAAATATGGCTCAGAACAATAAGGCATCATTATTGATTTCACTGATATGGAGACGTCACCATTGCCGGTGAAGGGCTGCAAATTTAGGCCTATGCTCGGCACTCATGGCCATTGAGCAGGGAAGGATCTTTAATGTGCCACACCTGCTGCGACACGGGGCCTCGGTTTATACGGTCTCATCCGAAGGACCGCCCCATTTAGTCGCCTTTTACGACAAGCAAGGGGGTACTGAGGATCTATTCTAACCCGGATCCCCATGGGGCATTATGATAATATGGCTGAAAACTACTAGGCATGACGTACAACATGGCTCAACAAGGCTCAGAACTATTATTAGGCATTACTTACAACATGGCTCAGAATTATTAGGCATTACTTACAGCATGACTAAGAACTGTTAGGCATTTCAACATGGCTCAAAACTATTAGGCATTAATGCCTACATTTTTCAGGCTGACATAGTATATATCTCAAGTTTGTGATGAATGTAAATAAAAAGGAGAATGAAGTACATATCTTTTTCCAGAGTAGTTTTGTGATAGATATTTAAATGCACCTAATTTTCCTAGAGTTTATTTCTTTGTATTCATGAAATATTACTATCTAATGTTGTGAAAGCCCTAGATATTTATAAGGCAAGTGATAAGATCAATTGCATATCATAAATTTTATAGATTTACACTGAAATTGGGCATCCCACTCATTATAGTTGACTTCAAGAAGAAAAGAGATCTAAATTTGGGGTCGGGGAGCAATGATCCTCTGGAAAATGCCTTTCTCAAGTCTGTATTTGTTGGAGCTTTCTGGTCATTGATTGTATTTTCTAGTTATTCAATTGGAAACAAAATGAGCATTGAAATATAGTAATACAAAGGTGAAAATGAGAAAGGGGGGGGGGGGCATCTTCATTGTTAAACAACATAATGTATCAATTCATATTAATTCTTGAATGAAAAGGAAAATACAAATTACTTATATACAACCATGAACCATCCATTGCCTAAGACTGGAATTACTAGGATAGTTTTGTTTTGATCCAATAAAGTGGAAATGAAAGGTTGGAAATTGCAATATGTAATCCAAGAAATGTCAAGAATGTTTTGTAATCATTTATAAATGAATATATTATGGTTTTTAATAATTAAAGCAAAAAAGGAATAGTCAAATCTCATTTTCTTAAACGTTTGGGATTAGGAAAAGCTTTCAGTAGAGATATTGGATATTTGAGATGTAGGTAGACATGACCTTCCAGATCAGTTCAGGTTACTTAAGATAACAGTGTTAAAAATACCAAGTTAAATTACAATTACTTCTAGAATCCAAGTTAACTTATAATAAATGCAACAGAATGTATGTTGCAAATAAACTTAAACTATTTGGTTATATTTACACACAAGAAGTGACACAATTAAGCAAGTTCCTTAAATCCCTAACAATGTATCAATTAATTTTCAAAAGAGTTCTCACAGAAAGTTTATATGTTTTTGGATTTTTATACAGATTGCTCAACCTTGAATGTGCATTTGACTTCATTTTTAAGATGTTTGGGCTATTAAAGTTCCTCACAGGGTGCTTTTATTTTGTAACTCTGTTCTTATTATGCGGACTTTAAAACTTAGGACTGCGCATTGTCCCTTGGGCTTGCATTTACATGTAAAACGAATTTCACTTGGTGTATGTTTTTTAATCAAAATACTATTAAGAAGGATCAAGCACATATTGATAGCAGTACATGTAATACGTGTATTCAGGCTCATTGCATATAATAAATAAATAAATAAATAAAATGAAATATTTCCATTTGATGTAATTAATAATCAAACATCTATACCTTTAAGAATTTTAGACTTTGCTTTGCATTTTGGGCTACACAATGGAAGAATGTGGTCATATAGAGCGGTAGAGCTCAGATGCACATACATGTATCACAGGCATTAATAATGTTTATTGAAAGAATCTATGTAAGAGGGAAGGGACTTAGTCAATTAGCACATAAATAAGATTAGTCAAGTACACAAGTATTGTAACCATCACTAAATAGTGTTATACATTCTTGTAATTGAATATGATTAAGAATTTCAAATTGCTCTGCTTCAATTGGCTAATTAGAGAGTGAATGAGTCGTCTTCGGAGATATAAAATTTGGTTTTTTTTCAACAGCAGGACATGGCTTTCCTAGCAATTTTTAAACAGGAATTATGATATAGGTAGTTCTCTTGAGTGAAACTCCCAATATTTGGTTTCTTTAATTTTGATTAACTACAACCATTTACATCTAACTTGCGTTGAATAATGGAGAAACGAAAAATTATGGTGGTAAAGAGCATTGCAAGGTTGCTCAGACATTTAGAAGGAATTAATAGACAGGTAAGTTTCTACAAGACAAAGCTTTATTAGGCATTGAGGAACTAGGTGAGATACATCACATTTGGTAAGATTTGATTGCCTTATGTGTTGTAAAACCTTTTCTAAATTAAGGGAAATTCAAAATACTTTAAGACTGCTGAAGGATATGCACATCTAGGAATCAAGATGTGTGCAAGGATCTAGCTGGGAAGGGGGGTGTTGGCAGTATTGGTCGTGGTCCAGTTGACTTGCTTTGCTTCCCCCCAATGTGTGGGGTGACTGCAAGCTGTGCCAACTTGCAGCCATGTGGCGTCTGCGCACACCAAGTCAACTGATAACTGAATGTTTGTGTGAAACTTGTAATAAACTGTCACCTTGTTGAAATGCTAATGCTAGTGTAAACTAAGCTAATAAGCTTACTCTTGGTGACAGTAATACATACTTTAGAACTGTACTACATCGTATAGGTTTGAAATATGAAAAATTTTGATATTTGAAGTTTGAGATATTAATGATATATGATATACAAGATTTGATAAAATAAGTTGATATGCTTGATATTTGGAATTTGAGATATGACTTATTGATTGATTGAATGATTGATTGATTGATTGATTGATTGATTTGAACAGTTTGTATGTGTGCTGACCCTCCGCGGTTAACCCGGGACGGTTAGAAAAAAGAAACACACATTGTTGATGTTTGAATTTGGTGGGTTCGCCCAATTGAAATGGCGTCCCACAATTTTGTACTGTGCCACGGCCAATACTCGCCACAATAAATAAATATAAATTTTATATTGAGTTTTGTGTCAATTTTCTCTGTATAAATAACGGAATCCATATCCATACCAGCAACGTTATCTTGCGATACATGTATCCCCCCCTCCCCGGAGAATTATCAAATGCCAATGGAATTTATTTATTGACACTATTTGTATCATTCAATCTCTTCACAGTATAAATTTATAAGATATATTGAAATTCATTACAGCTGCATGCTTCATTGGAGTTTACGACTGCTATTGTGCATACATGTCTTCTAATGAACTTGTAGTCTCATGAAGAGTGTAAATCTTCCGTATCTCTGGTAGACATAAAGTTGGGGAGACATAGGGTAGGTACAAACTGTCAATATGTGCCAACAGAATGTGCTGTGAGGATACAGTGGTGCATACTGTCGCCGACGACATGTATAAAACGATAAAAATACACCATAACGTGCGGTTACAAACTAACAATGACAAGTGATTTCTGAAATATATGCACTGCTGCTAATTTATAATTATTTTCGAAAATAAAACATACTCTGCTAACAATGCTTTGAAATGCTTGTCGTCTCCGTCCATCTGTGAACTTTACCTCAGTACATGTAAGTTAAACTCTAATTATGACCTTTTCAAACCAAAGTCTACAATTCAAAACCATAATGTTTTGTTTTTATGAAGAAATAGAATTCAATGTTTCTTGGTTAATTTTCACTGCTCTTTAATGTATGGGATAAGAGCCCATCATATTCTGATAGAGAAGATAATGATAGACATGGTACATGAATACCATCAAGGATTCTTTCATTAATTGCGATACACGTACAAAGAATATTTAAGACAACTGATGAAAAGGATAATTATGTATTAAATAACAGTACATAATATGCAAATCGTGTTTCTGTTTTATTAGCTCTTCTGAGCCAAAGGCTCAAAGAGCTAATGCTATGGCCATTTGTGCGGTGTGCGTCGTGCGGTGTGCGGTGTGCGTTAACTTTTTAGAATATGGGCCATAACTCAAGAACCCCTTGGCCAATCAGTGTCAAATTTGTGACAGGGTATCCTTGGCCCAAGGGCTACCATTTATACAAAAATAAGGGTTAGGACCCTGAAACAAGGGGAGATAATCAGGAAAACAAAACCAAAAGTACTGGTTGCTAAAAAATCTTCTTCTCCAGAACTACCAGGCAGATTTTCACCAAACTTACATACAAGGATTAGGATATGTTGAAGATTAAAAATTGTTCAAGGCATGACCCTGGGGCAAAGGGCGTGGTCTCAAGGTCACTTTAAAGTTGACCTAAATTTACAATTAATAAAAATGTTCATATTTTACTTACTATAAGGACTAGGATCATCAAATCTTGTAAGTTGATGCATCTTAGGACTTCACATCATGTTAACTCAAAAGTAGGTCACGGTGACCTACTTTTTAAATTTTGCGGGCATTTGTTTTCAAATTGATTTAAAGGCATATTTTGGATACTTTAAGGCCTATGATCATCAAACTTTGTCAGTTGATGCATCTTTGGTCCTTAAACAACGTCAACTTAAAAGTAGGTCACCGTGACCTACTTTTTGAACTTCATGACTTATCCTTTTTAAAACATTTAATCCCATTATTTCAGGCACTGAAAGGGTTAGAATCATCAAATCTTGTAAGTTGCTGCATCATGGGACCTTAAAACATATTTAAGAAAAAGTAGGTCACTGTGACCTACTTTTAGAATTTTGCAGGCATTTGTTTTCAAATTGTTTAAAAGGCATATTTTGAATACCTTCAAACCTACGATCATCAAACTTGGTCAGGAGATGCATCTTGGGACTCTGAAAAATGTCGACCAAAATGTAGGTCACGGTGACCTACTTTCGACATTTTATGGCTATATTTAAGTATCTCCGGTACTTATTGGCTTAGAATCATCAAACTTTGTCAGTTGATGCATCTTGGGTTTTCGGAGAATGTCGACCAGAAAGTAGGTCACGTTGACCTACTTTTGACATTTTATGGCTATATTTATGTATCTCTAGTACTTATTGGTTTAGAATCATCATACTTTGTCAGTTGATGCATCTTTGGTTTTCGGAGAATTTCGACCAAAAAGTAGGTCATGGTGACCTACTTTTGAATATCTCAGGTATTCATTGGCTTAGAATTATCAAAATTGGTCAGCAGACGCATTTTGGGACTCTAAAAAATGTCAACCAAAATGTAGGTCACAATGACCTACTTTCGACATTTTATGGCTATATTTAAGTATCTCTGGTACTTATTGGTTAAGAATCATCAGACTTTGTCAGTTGATGAATCTTGGGTTTTCTGAGAATGTTGACCAAAGAGTAGGTCACAGTGACCTACTTTTGAATATCTCAGGTATTTATTGGCATAAAATTATCATTCTTAGATGCATCTTGGGACTCTGAAAAATGTCGACTTAAATGTAGGTCACGATGACCTACTTTTGACATTTTATGGCTATATTTAAGTATCTTAGGTATTTATTGGCTTAGAATAATCAAACTTTGTCACTTGATGCATTTTGTGATTTCCAAGAATGTAGACCAAAAAGTAGTTCTAATTGGCTAAGAATCATCAAACTTTGTCAGGTGATGCAACTTGGGTCTTTAATAGGATACTTAGGGTTAGAGGCTTCAAATACAAGTGATAGGTTGTACAATTTATCAGAAGAGCGATTCAAGGCCCTTGGGCCTCTTGTTTTTTTACACTATAACCAGAGGCCTTACAAAAGTTTATACATGTAATATGCGTATGGACACAGATCTAAGTAAACATTTTATTTCTTAAGGGCAGTTGCTACAAACAAAAAACAAACATTCTTCTTTAATCATGAAATATAAAAATAAGTCATAGTTAAATAAGTAAAATGAATATATCTTAACTAGTTACAAACATTTTCATTTCTCAAAAATATCCTATAAAGTGTTGAAAAGTGGTACGGTGTAGCTTTAAAGGGGAGGGGGGTAAAGAATTTCAGTTTTTTAAATTTTATAGAATTGTAAACATGTTATTTGTCTTCTTGAAACTCTTTGCAAAAAACTAAAATCTCGAATTTTACAGAGCGATTTGAAATTGTTCTTAAGGAACATATATTTAAGTACGTCCATCTTTAGATTATAATTCTTTAAATATCATTTCTTCATCAGCTGATTGATTATAACCTTAGTTAGTTCTAAATTTCATTATATGTTGGGTATATTTAATGTATTTTAAAATTATTTAATTTTGGTTGTAACACACTTTTTGATTTTTTTATATCGTAAAGTGTTGACTAACATGAAAAAATGTATCAATCTGCTTTACGTATAATTTAAAATAATATATAAAATATAGGGATGGCAATTTGTAACCGGTTAATCGATTAATCGGTCGGAACGATGCCAATCGGTTAGAAAATCTGTAATCGGTTAGTCGGAAAAAATAAATTATATGTAAATTTGAGCACAGTTTCCTTAACATCCCTTCTGTTTTTTTTTTAGAAAGGAAAGCGCTGCATTTTCATTTAGTGATTTTACACATCTTTTAATAAGAATCTTTGGAGGTAATTATACATCTCCGGATCGAGATCGCAGGGTAATTGGTCAGTTCGTAAAGTGTTAATTACTGTTTTTATAACATCATGCCGTTACCCAGATAGTCCTGTGGTTATTTTAATGATATTAAAAACATCACCGTTAAGCACTTTTAATTAAAGTATGTCTATATTTTGCCGTTATATATTAAATATTATTATAAAGAACGTTGTAAATTGTAAAGTTTAACAAAATAAGAGTTCAGTCATAGACTAATTCTGATTATGGTGACAACGCAGAATTAACTTCTTTAACATCTGCATTGGAAAATTATCCCTGTCTGATTTCTCAAGCAAAATTCATGGTATTCTTATTTTTTTCTTGTCCATTGAAATTGAAACAAAATATACTTTACGTACATAAATTTCCCCGATCAAAATAATGAACAGAATGAAACTTCTAACGTCTTTTAAGCCTTTTTTGTGTATATGAAAAGAAAATGTCAAAATGTATTTCTTGATACGACTAACCGGTTAATCGGTCGGAACGTTTTGCGATTAACCGATTAGCAATTCTGCAATCGATTGCCATCCCTAATAAAATATGATCGCGATGACCTTTTTTAAGAATAAAATGTCTTATTTTCTACATTTAATAATTGAAAATTAAATTATAAGGAATGAATATAAATATAATAGCAACTCAATTTATACTGTATATCATAGTTTGGGACAGTTTAAACTTCATAAATCGCTTCGCAGGACTCTTTATAAACTCGGTTATTCAGTATATTTACAAATACGACTGAAATTTCTTTCACGTTAAAGAATAACATGAAGGAAAATATGGATCAGGATTCCTTTTTTAAATAAAAAAATTCCTTTTTTGTAGCTGGGTACTGAAATTTTGAAAAAAATATACAATAAATTTCTGTCATTTTCAATCCCGGAGAAGAGAAATTTAAGTTTCTCATTATTTTTACAGAGTATTTGTATAAATTAACCTTGCCAATTTTTCCTTTGATGAAAAACACTACAGTCCATATAACTGGAGGCAATGACTGAAAATATTCAAAGGGATAAACATTATCTGATCAGATCCTTGCATGTTTATCATAACATTTATCATATATCTCATCCATACTCACTAGGAGAAAACCCTATTAATTTCACAATTTTTTGGTAACGTCGTAACATTAATGATTGTGCTCAAGACATTACTTATGCTGAACAATGATTAAAATTACTATAATAAAAAAATATAAAGTACATGTTGTGATTGTTAATTTTAAAGGATCGGGATGCATCATGACTGATTGTACAATTAACTTAATTCCATGGAAACATAATGTTAATTTTAAAGGATCGGGATGCATCAGGACTGATTGTACAATTAACTTAATTCCATAGAAACAAAATGTTAATTTTAAAGGATCGGGATGCATCATTACTGATTGTTCAATTAACTTAATTCCATAGAAACATAATGTTAATTTTAAAGGATCGGGGTGCATCATGATTGATAGTACAGTTAACTTAATTTCATGGAAACATAAGTTTTTCCCAGATATTTTATCATGCATAAAAGACATACAGACTGAATTCTGCAAACAGTCTTTGTCATTTTTCTGCACTGCTGAAACGTTAGAAATGGGATTCTGAACACGTTCGCATTTTTTAAAATCTAAGGGAATTGTGTTATAGTAATCAAAAGTCATAACACATAACAATTTTTTGTCTAACATGAGTTTAATTTACTTTTAACAATAAGAGTTTGGATAACTTGCTTTGATTTGTGATAGAGTCGTATAATTACAATTCTCATCGAAAGTCCTTGGAAAATGACCTACATGTAAATACATTATCCAGATCTCTACCCTGGGTATTTGTAAAAGCCTTTCGTCCGGGACATTTACATGTAGATTCTATAACAAAGATGTTTTGTGAACAACTCAGTAAAATCTCATTCATATCGAAGTACTGAATAATGTAAAACAATAAGATATAACAAATACTGGATTTAATACTAGTACTCCCTGGAAAAAAAGAAAGCCCTACTTTGGCAGTGTAAAATATATACTATTTCATATACTGACAGGTAATGTTTTATCACAGGTAATGCTAGGCATCAGAAGCTCCTTGAAGTTTTAAAATAATGTTTCTGATATTGCTGCCTTTCACATTTTTCTTGGTTGAAGCAGGTGACGAATCAGTCTTTGAAGAAGCTGTTTGTGAACCATCATCATCCTTTATGACAGCTGATGCATTCTGGGATGGAGTTGAGAACTTCACGTCGTAAGTACCGTTTGATATTGCGGATTCTGATGTCTCTTGATCTGGTTTTTCCTGCTGTTCCTTCAGCAGTTTCCCTATCACTGGCGAATTTTGATACTCGTGGGTTCTAATTTTCACTTCTTGAACACCAGAGGCACTACTTGTCTTTTGTTTTTTCTGCGGGTCTTGACTTTGTTTATCACAGTTACCAGCTATAATCTCTCTTTTATCCGTCATGACTTCGTACACGGGATTCCCGCAGTCCAGCCCCTCGTGAGAGGACTGGGAGCCATCCACACTGTCTACAGTTTCAATGTACATGTATTCTTTGGTTTCACTTCCCTGAGAAACGAGATACCCTAGCTCATCCTGTTCTATCCCTGCAGCAGACGACAACGTGGGTTCCGCGTAAACTAGTTCTGCTGACGGAATCATGGGTCTGGAGAGTTGGTCATACTCTCGTTCTTCCCTGACAACAACCGGTGCTTCGTACATTTCCGGTTGAGACTTTTGAGACTTAGTCTGAAATTTCTGCCTACATCTTTGTAAGGCGGTACCGATCCGTGAAGTCAGGTGTTCGCTTCGTTCGTTTGTTTGTGTGTTATCCATGTTTATTTCGACATCTTTTTTCTGTTTTGTTGGATTCCTCCTGAAAGGTTGAAATATTTTTTATTTAAAAAAATCATAATTAACTGATATCTTAAAGGGAAAAAAATAATCTATTTTTAAAAAATTCCATAAACGTACCTTTTCATAACTATTAGAACTGTACAAACGATAACTATGATGGATATGAAAATGCCCACCACAACACCAGCTATCCAACCTAAAAAAAGGACTTTGGGTTTAAAAACTGGATAATTGTATCGGATTTTTCTAGTGAAATTGAAAAAAAAGTTACAATGGGTAAGAGAATGTCTAAGAAGAATACAGAATTAGTGTCCAAATAAAATAACGAATTCAAATAGGTTTTTGGATAGAAAGATAAATAAATATATAAATACATTGTAAAATAAAAATTAATGATTTCTACTGTTGTATGTGTGCTAAAGGTATCAATTCATTTTTTGGGGCCTTTAATTTAAACAAGACAAATTATAACTACTGAAGACAGTTTCTTCTTTTCAAGAAAATAATTATTGTTTTTGGCAGCAATGTCCACTATGACAAAAAAAAAAATTTTCAAATCTTACCATGGTGGGGTTCAGATTGTTCATTCTTTGTTGTATTGAATGCAACCGTGGAACCTTCAGGGACCGGTGTGCTTCTAAAAATAGGGGTTGTTTTCTCGGGTACCAGAGGGCTGGTACAAATTGATACTTCCTCATCAAAGAAGTAATCCGACCCATAACCGGCGTATTCAGGTGAGTCATCTCTTATCAGATCTGCATCTAAAACAGAATGACATTTCTTTGTTTCAACTGGATGAAGGATATACATGTATAAGCATCTGCCAAAATCATCCATAAAATGATTATATATCACTGTATTTGGGATGAGAAATGTTTTTTATGTTCAATATACATTTCAAACTTTTTGAAATCTAAATGTACTACTGGTTCCAAAGAAATATGCTAGAGAAGACTCTGACAAAATATCAGAATGCACAACATCGAGATTTAGATATATGTTTAATTTCACTGTAATATACATGTACTTTGTACCTGTCTTGCAGAGGAAAGGTCTGGTTTTTAATCCCAGCAATTTTGTCCAGATTGAAAAATTTCTACAGTTCAAGTTGTTAAAGATATTTAACTTGCATTCTGGAAAGAAAATTAAACATTAGTGTTTTGTTATTTTTACATCATATTAAGCATGTTAATGACATAATGCAGGTCGTAAATTTAAAAAATGCATTCCATGTATAATGATGAGGAAGTGAAGGGGAAGGGGTTTAGAGAAATTAAGTCTTACGTTAACAAAACAAAATAAATAAATTATTGTTTTTTTTAAATCAAAAATTAAATGTTATGGTTAAAAAAAATCAAAAGTAAAACCTAGATTTTCGCTTTTTTTTTTATTTGTTTATTTATGATAATGCTTATCAATAATCATAAATTTCACCGTGAAATCAGTTAATCAAACGAGTTGTAATCTAACCAAAATGAATTTTCTATTAATCCAACTTAAGAAGCACCGATCCATGCCAAATGCTAATATTAAGATTTAAAGAAATCCGTTGTGGTATTATATTCCGCTACAATTCATAAGTTTTGACCGGAAGTTACCTTTTGTGTCAGTCCAGAACCAGACGTCGGGAGGAATACAATCCCAGTCTTGATTGGATGAGAGCTCAGCGAGCGCCCCCTGGTAGATAGTTCCTCGACGACAATATTTCTCCGCTTCAGTGTATATTTTGCGGTCTTTTACAAAGTAGAAAGTAGAAGAAAATACTAAAATAGAAAAAAAAATTGTTATATAATTATAACTTTAAACTGCATGGGTTTGAAAACATAGCCAATGAATATACAACATGCATATTTATGTAGTATACTCGATTCTCATTATATCGCAGGTTTCATTGTATCGCGGTATATTCCAAAAGATCAGATACTTAGCTCATATGCTTTTTGTTGAAAAAAAAAATAGCAGTCTGTCATCTGAATGTAAATTTTTGTGATGATTAAAAAGTATGGAAAATGCGTCGGAAAAAAAATTATTCAAACAAAACGTAATTGTACAGAAATCGATCTCCGTTTTTATTATTTTTAGCCCACTGAGTTTTTAATCTAGTAAAATCCATATAAAGTTCATGTTTTGAAAGTCTTTAGTTTGTATAATTGTTTTTTTATTATGTTAAATTACATGGTAAAATAAAAAATAAGAATTGAAGTCCATGTCAACCTCAAGTTTCCATGTTTTTCCATACCGCGAGACTATGAGACTCTCCAATTTAGGAGGTAAATGAGACTTCCTGTTTTAAAAATAGACTACAACTTAGACGATGCAAGCTTGGGAAATAATTCGATACTGAAAAGTTAGGCCAAAGTTTGCTTTATTAATATCATATGATGAAAGTTAAATTTAAAAAATCAAATTACACTTTTTTATGCAAAAGATTTAAGTACCGCGATATAATGAGACACCTGTATATATATTTTATTGATCTTAATAATTACAGCTTCACCGAAAAGGAGACAAGATAACCAATTTAATTGTTGTTTCAACTTTGTGAGTAACGGATGGACTCCGACAATTTATTTGGACTGTGAAATGGACTGTAAACACTTATTCTCCACTGGATGTAGGTCACTTTTTGGGTTATACGCACAGATAACCTTGAAGACGATGGCGAAATACAACTCAGTTGTAACTGAATACCGCATATAGAAATGCAGCAATTCACTTTAACTCATATTTACCATGAAAAATTTAAAGTCCTTGTCAGTTTATTAGTGGTCCAATTTCTCAATTCCAGAGAATCAAATTCACGCAACTATGTACGGAAAATTTTAAGTCGTTTTCAATTTATTAGGGTTCTAATTTCTTAATTCCAGAGAATCAAATTCAAGCAATTTAAAATACCTTTAAAGAAATGTGACTTTCGTGACTTGATGCCATTCAAGTGATTGATAAAATTTCCAAAAGTTTGTAATTATTGGGTTTTGTTGTGTACCTTTCTTCGTATGCGCATTTGTATGTAATTTATGCAGACTTATATAAAAAAAATAAAGATATGAAATATAATTAACAGTTGCATTGTGACTAAAAGTAAACGCAACAAAAATGATACTTAAAGGACTTTTACTCTTTTTCCCCTTGACCTTATTGAGTTCAGGTACAGGTCAGTAATTATAGTTCTATGTGACATCATTGCGAGTCACTGCTGTCCAAGTACATAAAGGCTCTAACATTTCCGTTTTACTAGTGTTTTAGAGTGCACGGTATGTGTAAAAGATAACGGCACGGACTAGACAATAATGTATTCATGAGTGGCCCTAAAGTGGGTCATTTCGTATGTCGTTAATTTTATGGCCGTTTAGATGCATAAAATTATACCTTATTTTCTCATTTATAGAATTAATTTTATCAGTAGTTGCAACTGATATTACTTATATATCCAACATACTCAAACTCTAATTTGTTTAAATGTTTAAACAGATAATTAAAATATTCTTCGTACAATCCAAAGTATTTAACTAGACTACAGCTGATATATATATATGCAGTGCACTATATAACTTCATGCCTTTTTGTACAGTAAATTCAGTCTAGAAAATTGCAACAATAAATGATCCGCCCCTACAGGTATAGAAAATACGTTGTTCCATCCATCAAAACTAATCACACAAATTAGCAGTGTAGGTGACAGTACACATTCATAAAGTGTTTTAGTCTAGCGGAAAATTATCGTGAAAAACAAGTTTATTTTTTGGCATTTTTATTAAGGTTACAAAAAAATAAATAAATGTTAAGATAACACCTTACCTGGAGTTGAACAGATCCATAGACAACACCAAATCCAACGTCTGACACCGTTGTGTTCCGCCATTGTTGTTTACATACCGAGTATATGTTTAAATCTAAAGGTCACTAGGCGCAGACTATATTTAATCTACAATCAAATTTAAAAGCATGACACATTCGACTAATCCTTGGTCTATTGCCCGTGGGAAGTTGTCTTTTTTGTAAACTTAGTACAAAAGAACGCGTTTTGGGACAGTCATGATTACTCACTCATTTGAGGAACAGTTTACAAAGCTAAATTAACTCAACCTGCAAATTATTGTGACATTCGGGTAAATCAAACCCCAGTAATCCTTTCCAACTGTAATGCTATAATTAGGCAGAAATATTTCATTCATAAAAATTTGCTTTCAAAAAAAGCATTTTACACACCTTATACATCGTGAACATGTTTATAATGCAGCGAATTGGTTGGTTAATTTACATTGTGTGAACTCATTCAAACTCTCGTACAGATCACTTTTTGCTTCCTATTGGACCAGTGCTACTACAGATATTTGTTTGAAGCCTCATTCAGGTCGTATTTGTAGGCATGGGATCGATCATGCATCCCAGAGCTCATGATGTTGTATCATAATTACCACAACCAAGTTAGTGTGGTTCTTGGAGTCTTCTTATAATAAAACCCACAAAGGAAGAAAAATTATTTATTATAATAGCAAAATGTATTCCCGATGCTATGGAACGCCGTCACTGCCTTATAGCAGAACACTACTATTGCATTGTGTCAACCTTCCATTACATTATGTCAACTCTTTATGACATTAACCTACACTACTATTGCATTGTGTCAACCCTCCATTACATTATGTCAGCTCTTAATGACATTAACCTACACTACCATTGCATTGTGTTAACTTTCCTTTACATCATGTCAACTCTTTATGACATTTACCCACACTACTATTACATTGTGTTAACTTTCCTTTACATTATGTCAACTCTTTATGACATTTACACATACTACAATTATATTTCGTCAACTTGCATTTCGTTATGTTTACTTTTCATGACAAGGCCAAAGTTTTTTTTTCTCTTGGTTTACGATGGACGCCGACCCTATTTTTCCCTATTTACGAAAATAAAAATAATGTGTCTGGCTTGAAATTTTCTTGACCAAACCAAAATTTACAACACATCTTAATCATTAACCCAAAACTCTCACAAACATTCGATGAACTCTACAAATACAGATTGTCAAAACACATTGCCAATGACCATGCAAAACGAATACTCCGTGGAACTCCTCTAGATTTTACACTTCCGGGTATGAAAAAGTCCATCGCTACAAATTATACACAAGACGCAAAACAGCTGGACAGCTATCGATGTCATGCCAAAGTTGTTGGAGAAGATTTTTGATCTTTATTATTGTCAAATAATTAATT
>NW_026935926.1:52500-69504 GCF_032062105.1 Saccostrea cuccullata | reverse complement strand
ACTAAACAGCCGTATCGAATAACATTTCAAAATAATCGAAGTTTTATATTTTTATTTTTGTAGTTTATTTCACAGTCAATCATTGTAATAATTATTTACCTTTTAAAAATAAAAAATATAAAAATGTTGAATATATACAACTATAGGTCAACGATTCAGGACTGAACCCCCTTTGTATATATTTATTTTTGTTTGAATTTCATTTTTAAAAAATACATAAACTTATCATAAATAAAAGTCGCTATTGTACTTGGAAAAAGGCCAAACATGTTCTTCGTTAGAAAAAAAAAATATTGTATATTATCTCTTTCATGAGGTAAAGATACGTCGTTTTCAAGAGCGATATTTGAATAGGTCATATATTGAAATAAAATCCCTAAACGCAAAGTCTACGCTTGTATGTACGATGTTTAATTTCACGATTAAACAGCCGCATTGACAATAAGAGGAGGGATCGTTTCCGTTTAAGGTTCTCCAGCAAGTTTATTTTACATGTTTCGTATTTGGTTGTCGTCCTATCCTTTTCCTTCATTATCAGTGACTTGATATTCAGTTTCCTTAAAAATTAAATATTTGAAGGTAACTTTTCTCATTTGTGAATTTATTTTCTATATCATAAGTAAATATTAATGTATACTTATCATTATTCTATTAATTTAAAAGAACAAGCCACTAAACATTTGTATACTTTCCGAGCTTTTCTATGTTTTTTTTTCAAGAGCGTTGTGAATGTATCCAAACTGTTATTTTGCCTGTCAATAGCAGTAATCAATAGAATTCATATATTACTCGGTCAAGCTAATACTTCTACTTTAATGTGCTTCACGTTACATGATTAAAATTAAGCTTTCAATTGTACATAGTTGAGTTGCTAAAGTCGGTATCAAAATTATGAAGAAAATACTGACAGTGTAAAAATTTAGCTTTTTAAGGTCAAGATATAGAAAATAAAAGGTGCCTACAGATTTATTAAATTTGAGAAATAAATTCCTTTATTGATGCTTTAAAACTTTAGCTTGGCCTAGTAAGGTGTTTCGGGGCATAATTTGTAGGTAAACAAGATTAAAAACTGTATTTTAAACTATCATTTTCAATGAAAAAATAAGAAAACCAGTCATGAATATGGGAGTTTTTTTCATTTTCGATAGCGGAAATGTATCCAGATTGCCTACAGTCTCTCAGAAAACTGTAATTAGTATGTTTGTGGCCTCTTCTTTAAAACGATATCAAATTTAATAAAGGTATACGGTTTACTTTTCATATGATTTCAAATGGAATGTCATGATAATACCCTTTTTTCTACATAATTCTGCTAAAGCCGTAAAGTACGGGAAAAAGAAAGTTGAAATTGATTATGACGTCATAATGGATCTAGCATGAAAAAATTAGTTTAAAGTCGTTTACTAGATCTTGACCTTAAGATAAGATAAAAGAATAGTCACCATGGTTGCCGGTCTATAAAATAAACAATTACGTAATGACAATGAAAAGCTGTAACATGAACGAAGCCCGAAAAAAATCGTTATAAACCTTCCTGTTTAGCATTGATATTTCTCTAAGTAAGCCGAATATGAAAAGGTCCCACAAGTCGTTGTACAGCAAAATGTATGGGGTAATAGGCGTGTAAGGTAAGTCTTCATAATTTCTCACCATTAAACATAGTACTAGAATATAAGCAGAATATTAAAAACAATGTACATACATTGGATTTTTGAGACTAAAACGTATACAATAGTGAAATTTTTGTTTTGAAACGTCTTTCAGTCTTCCATCCTTTATTTTCCGAGGACAAAGTCTTAAAATTGTTGCTTTTTTATTTTGATATTTGAAATATTGTTATATTCTCAGTAAGGAAATATGCAGTTCTTTAGCTGTTAATGTTAATTCTCACTTGATTTAATATAGTGTATTTATGGCATCATTAATAAAGTGTAACTAAGGCTAGAAGTTTAATGCATTGAATGGTTATTATAAGTAGTATTTATTATATAACAGAGCATTTTTATTCTCAGACATAAATAAATATTTATTCCTCTCTTAGAAAAGGAAGAATTAAAGGTAGCAAATACTGTGTACCATCTATACACTGTAATAAAAATAGCTGTATGCATTTAAATAATCAATAGAAAGGTTTTTAATCTCTTCAATATTTATGCACTCTACTCTAGCGACGGAGACATTTGTTTTCTTGCTACTGTCAGTATACAGGGTCGTTTTCTAGATAGAACTCAAATACAAACGAATCTAAAAAAAATCAATCCTTTTGATTTGTATGCATTTATGTTTATTATCCCATGGCAACGGAGTAGGAGGGGGCTGGTAACACAGTTGTGTTAAAGGGGGGGGGTTAAAGGTGCCTTTTGATGTGTTATATACTGTGAAAAACAGAATTATTTATTAAGTTTGAAAATATTGAAGCACTTAGAATGAAAAATATGGAAATAACGAACAGTATTCAAGATCAAAAGTCCATTAATCAATACAAAATAGGAGCAGAGCAAACACGGACCTCCAGAACATCAGGGGTGGGATCAGGTGCCATGGAGGAGTGAGCATCCCCTGCCAATCGGTCATACCCGCCGCCTTCTCCTTGTCATGATCGGGAAACAACAGAATCCGTCCTCAATTCAGTGTATAAACGGCATTTGACTCAATGATAAATTGTATTTGCTGACAAGATAATTGTATCGACCATGTAGAACTTACGAGATTATGACTTTAAACGATACTGCTGATATTCTTGTTTTATCAACTTGCTTGTCAATAATTTACCTCGTTTTAGAAATTGTTCATACATAGAGCATGCTCTTGTGTATCGAATCAACTGAGATATATAAACTCCGTTTGTATGTGATTAAGGGGGATGTCCGGCCACCTTTAGTGCAGTGAGAACAAAATGTAAACATTTCTTAAAATGGCTAAAATACATTATATTTTGATCAAATTTTAAGTCCCAATGATAAAGATACAATAAATATGCATAACTGAATGCATGTTGTGTATATAAAATCTATACTTTTACAGAAAAATGCTTTTGATATGCTCTTTAGAACTGCGCAGCTACAGAATTCAGCAGAGCCTTAAAAAATCCAAAAAAATATGCAAACGGTGCAATAATGTTCTCTCTACAACCATTTGTTGAGAAATTGTCTAAATTTTGCACTTTAAAATGATAATTTCAAGTTCAAAACAAGGTACCGTTGTCTTCAAAAAGAGTGCAAAGAACCATGAAAGTAGTTCATGGATAGCAGCACGTGTTCTATTTTTAGCACAGAATTTTGTTTTCCAGACCTCTTCTTAATATGGAGGGACATAACAATCTTTAAATGTAGAAGAGAATTACAGTTTCAAAATATTTCAAATAATATGAACACTTTTAAAAAAGAAAGGTGTTATAGTGTGGCTTGAAATAATTTATTTAGTATTATTATTGAACAGTTGTTAAAAAGTGTACGTATTGATATAAAAAAAATCTTAAACTCTTTGATTCCAGGTAAGGGAAAATGAGCACTATCAAAGTTAAAAATTAAGAGTTTGTAAGTTTGCCATAGATAACTTATATTATCTATCAAACTTTTAATTATCACTAATGAAACACAAAAGAAATTAGACACATATAATCGATATGAATGACCTTGTTTTAATACCTACTAGTACCAGGGGTGATCAAAAAGTTCGAACTATCTCTATATCTACAAAACCACAATTCAGATTAGAAAGATAGCCAAACACAAGTTCTATAAATAGCATATGCTGAAGTTTTTCTCCTTGTTTGTGATGTCACAATCTAAAAATGACGTCATGCAGGTACTTGTGACGAAAATTCTATTTGCCCATATTGTCAAAATTAAAATTTTACAAAGTAAAGAAAAAATTCAACATAATTAAATATTTTATACCATCGTTAAAATGACGTTTGGTGGTCCTCCCAATTCAGGGAAAAATTTATATTGGGTCCGTATTTATAGGTGAGAAAGAAATTCCTTAAAATTTAAACATAATTGTTGACGGAAGAAAAAGAAAAAAAAATATCGTGTAATGGGATGAGTCGGGCCATTTCCAGGCAGTAGATCGGGAGAGAGGGCAACCAAATATTTTTATAACAAGTGGTCTTATAAGGCTAGTACATATTCCATCACGTTCTTAGCAATGCAAATTTTTTGAATCTTTTTCACTATTTTGAAAAACAAACATAGGATTTTCGGGGGGAGGGGGGGGGGTGCGGCTCTTCACTTTTTTTGCGATGATAGACATAGCATATGCGATGGACCTTTCTTTGCAAACATTGTACTCGTTTCTAAATTTCAAAGAAACAACTCAATATATTTTATCAAGCTTCGTATGTTCAAATGTTCAATGAGCGAGAGCTTACAACGTTGTCAACATAATGAGACATGATGCGTTTTTATGTCCAAGCCTTACTCCATACAATGTGTTGGTCATTGCAAACAATCTAGCTGTTTATGTGAGGTGCCTGAAGGAAATCCTATAACTGCCTATTTTTTCTATCTAACTTCTAAACAAAATATACATATGTACCAATTTTAGAATGTAAGACATGTTATTACAATTTGTTCTTCATGCACTGCATATTGTTTAACATTTTCAAATTAAATGCTAAGCATCCTCCTTGCAGTACCCCATTTGAAAATAACTTCTATCGCCACAGAAAAAAGACCCGTCGTAAACACATATGTTTAGGACATTTTTATCTTTTTTTTCTTGAGTTTTAAAGAAACCAACAAATTATCAAGACTTGTTCCATGAAAAATTAAATATAATCATGGTAATAAACGGATCTATCCACAGCAGATATATGCACATGCCAACCACGTGCTCAGTGGAATAATTTTAATGAGGAAACTCGAACTGTACACAGAACAGTTTTTCCCGATTTGCTGGAATGGGGTTAAAATCGCGTTTTTTCATTAATCAGATGATGCGATGCAACAAATAAAAGTAGTAAGTAATATTACCTAATGATTATTACTTAGTAATTTCTTGTCTTGATGTTATTATGGTCGCATTTATTCTAAAATCATTGTTATTCGAACTTTGTGTGACAGAGGAATGGCGGACGAAATAAACACATTGCCTCAGGAAGACACCTATATGAAAAATCAAATTTTCAAGAATTATGGATAATGACAAGAAAAAAGCGAAACAAATGGTTGTAGCCATATTATCAATGAATCAAACTAACACCATTTTCAATGCATTTATCATCTCGTAAATGCTGTAGCTGCGCAGTTCTGACATGAATAATTTCCTCCTAATTAAAACAAAATAAACTTAATTGTTAACTAATTTTGGTCTCTAACAGTAGGTAATTAGTGCATTAGCACTTTGAGTAACTTTGGGCTAGTTTAGTAGAGTATTAAGCGCATTCTTGGTATTTCTTATTTTACACCAGACTAGATCCAATATAGCTTGTACATCCCCCTTAAAGTATATTGCTGCATAAGTAAGGAAAGTTGACGATAGAAAAGGTAAAGTCACCACGTTTATCATAGAGCTTTGTTATTAAATTACCTTTAACGTCTTTTCAAGTAAAATATCCAAATAGGAATAGTATTTTGAGTTTGTAAAAAAACGGAAAGAAAAAAATATATTTGTTTGTATTTTTCTTAGAAATTGAAAATATGGAAAGTGAAAGTGTTCAAAATAAAAAAGGCGCTAGTGATACGTCAACAAACAATATATTAGAAGAGTCGTGTCAAGCATCGACAAATGAGGTTGCAAAAAATGTCGAAAAATGTAGCAATTCTGAAGAACTTACGACACCAACACAATCAACCTCAGTCATATATTCAAGATGCTCCACCGACATTCCACTTTTATCTGCATATTCAATTCCTAAACCGTCAATTCAGACTCTTGAGGAAAATAATTTACCAGAATCAGAAGATACTGCCAGCTCTAAGCATCAAAATGATCTAGAGCTTTCAACTACGACACCACCACTGTTATTACCAACGACACAAGTTTCACCAAATCTCCAAACAAATACCTTAGATTCCAATATTTCAGGAACAGAGAGCATAGTTTCAACTTTTGATGCAAGGCTGAAATTACAAAAAATTCCAACTAGTGTTAGTAACGCAATAGGACCACCGGTACCAGCATTATTGTTTCCAGGGAACAGATGAATCGATGATTGATAGCTCACTAGCTGAACCAACAATGCAAAGTCAGACACCATCATCTACTTTAAATACACAAATTGAGGACCCAGTTGTGATAACAATGCCCCAAACATCTTCTTCATCATTACAACATAGTTTTGGAACAACTGCACCACTATTACCGAATACTACAGTAACGACAAGTTTAGGGCATGCTGACATCACTGCCACAATTCAAACTGTTACACATCCAGTTTCTTCTTCGCCTCCTATTTCTTTCAGAGAATTGAATTTTTTTCGAATAGCGCTCCTGATTTTTCGAAGAGTGCCAATAGCAGTTAGAACATTCTTTGATTCCAAGCATCCTCCATTAGACCTTATATCAGATCTTGCATTAAATAAACCTAAACTCTTAGCAATAAAAAAAGAAAGAGTCATTTCTACTCAGCAATGGAATATATTGTACCCATCATCAGGTAAGGTTTTTTGGCAAAAGAATAATTTTTTTAGTATCAATGTTGAAGTAATCAATTCTATCTCAGCCAAATTGGAGTAGCTCGTATGTATTTGTAAGTCATATCTCGTTGCCCGTCTGTCCAAACTTTTCAAAAACATACTCTTTCTACAAGAAGAACACAATGCTTTACCATTTTCCAGTGTTGTCATCCTTACTAAAATAAGAATATTCTTATTTTTTGAAATTTTATACCGAAAAACTTAAAGTCAAGATCTTCAAAACCAGCGAGAAACTTCTTGTGTATTCATGTTTTATATGCTATTTTACATAAACAAATCATAATTATAATTTTTTAATTGCATTTTCATCACAAAGAGACTTCCTGTATTGTTTTTTTTAAAACAAGGGTACGTAACATCAAGGCAATTTGACGTCACTACGCTAATTCTCCTTCTGCGGTATATGACGAGTGTTCCTGCTCCGGTCACAGGGTTTGACAAGTTGCCTTCACAATCAGACAATAGTGTCGGGGCAGACCTTGCTAGAATGAAGTATTACAGAAACATTGTAGCACATTCAAAGAATGCAAAATTATCAGAAATGGAATTCAATGATTACTGGGCTGACATTGAAAATGTACGTTATTTATTGTCAAGTAAAATATATTTACATTTCTATTCATGTGTATCATTCCAAGATTTGATTTTTTTTTTTTTTTTGCTATTTTTAAATAATGTCTATAATTTATATCCTCTTTTATTTGTACAGGCAATTGGCAGATTAGGGGGCAATGAACAATTGCTTGAGGCGAGGGCATTAAAAACGTTGCAATTTGAATAAAAGATAACGAAATTCTACTGGAAATGAGGCAACTAATATATCAGTTAAATGATACAATACCACGAAATATCAAAGGTAAAAATTATTATTTTTTCATATTTTTGAATTGCCAACTGAATATATTTTTGGTGTGGTCTGTTACTTAAATTGACACACAGATGATATGTTCCTTTTACTGGAACATAGTTCTATACGATTTTGTTGCAATTATTTCTACGCAACCAAAACAAAATTTTCTCCTTTTTTATGAAAGTTAATCCTTTCTATAAAGTATGTTTTCAAAATATATAAGCCTGTTTAACTTATCATAATCTTAGTCTTGTATTTGTTTGAGGAACATATTTGATACATTGTCTTTTCCCGCGCAAAAAATACTTGATTTTAATATTTTTCTAGAGCAAATCAGTGGCAAACTAGAGATGTGGAAACTTGAGGACGCAAAATTCTGTGAAACAAGAGCATCTAAAGAAATTTTGAATTTGATTCGTACTGAGAAATGCGTGTCTGTAGTTGGAAATCCCGGAACAGGAAAATCTGCAATTTTACATCATGTATCACTACTTTGTCAAAACATTGGTTTTCACATTGTGCCAATAAAAATGCCACATGAACTGATACAATATTTTGACGACAGTACATGTCAATTATTTATTATAGAGGATCCTTGTGGTACAAAATGTATAGATATTCATTTAGCAAAGGAATGGAAAATATATGACAGTGACATACAGCAATGCATTTCGAAAAACAGGAAAACAAGAATGCTGGTGTCTTGTAGGTTGTCACATAGCAAAACACACTATTACAAGGATCTCCAACTGTTTAAAGGAAAAGAAGTTGACTTAAACTCTGAGAATTACTCAATGACAATCAAAGAGAAGAAACAAATATATAAGAAACATACAAATACAGAGTTTATATTTAAAAAATACTTATTGAATCTGCATGATTGTTTTCCTTTGTTGTGCAAACTCATTTCGACCAACACGCATTTCATGGAAAACGCAGAGCGTTTTCTGAAGTTTCCTTATATGGAATATGAAGAAGAACTAGATGCCCTAAGACAACATGAAACACCTTACGAATACAGTGCTCTTATCCTCTGTGTTATGTTTGACAACGAAGTTCGGCCAGAATACTTCATTAAAGGAAGAGATCAAAATATTGATAAAATCTTTGATGTGGTATTCGAAGAGTGCTTTTTGGACCAAGGAACGTCAAGAAAAAGAATAAAACAAGCTTTGGAAATGATGACAAATAGTTTTGTCCTGAAAAAGGATAACTGTTATGAATTATTACACACTATTTTAATTGAAATATTAGCATGTCATTTTGCGAAACAGTCTCTTGATACATTGATCACATTTGCTCCGTTGTGGATATTGGAATCAAGACTTATTCTTCCAGAAAACGTTTTGCCATCTAAATGGGATAGCAATACCGTTATCAAGCTTGATGACCAATTTAAATGTGTTTTTGTGGAGCGAATCGCAAAGGAATTAAAGCAAAATAACATTCCAAATATCCTTTTCTGTCATTTATTTCCTAATTATGAACTCGAGGCGATGTTATTTCACAACCTTAAATCAAGAGGCGATCTATCGGGATTTTTAGGATCAAATTTTTCTGTTAAATGTGCAGAAATTTCACTTAAGGAAGAATTAGTGGGAACCATACATACAGAATTTCACAGTGTGTTTCGGCTGGTGGAAGATCTAATAGAACTAGATGATGCTGAATCGGTATTTTATACTTTTATGAAATTTAGCGGTGTGACCGATTCAATTTCTCCATTAGAATTGGGAATCAAAGATCATTATCGCAGGGTGGAAATGAGAGGTTGTGAAAATACAGATGACTTGTTTAGAGAATGGGGTACTCGCTTCCGTACAGCAGATATGTTTTACGAAAGAATAACAGCAAGACAATTACTCGCAGCAGCTAAAACGGGTTTTTTGCATTGGTTAATAGGTGCTGGCTGGATTGATTTCTTTAAAATGACACTAGATTATGTAGACAAAACAGTGATAGATGAGTTATGCTTAAGTAGAAATTCAACATTTATTTTATCATTACTCAGCGGAAATTTAAGAATGGTGAGTTTTTGTGCAAATTTATTTCACAGTGATTTCAAAACAAACTCCTTCTGTTTTCTTTGCAAACAGGAATATGATGCTGATTCACACGTGGAAAACTCGTGTCCTTTACAGGGGTTAACATTCATCATCGTGCCATGTTTGAAAGGCAATACAGAAGTTCTGAGGTATCTCTTTCAAGAAGGCATTTGCAATCATCATGATTTGAATAAGTATGTTGATTTGGGAATGGAGTCGGTAACACCCTTAACAGCAGCCTGTCGGTTCGGTTACACTGATATTGTAACATTTCTGATAGAAAATGGAGCTCTTGTAAACTATAATGATAAATTTGGAAATACACCCCTTGCAGAATGTTGTGAAAAGGGGTTTACTGAAATAGTAAGGATTTTGGTTGACAGTGGTGCAGACCTTGAAAAAGAATGTCCCCTAGACATGTTTAATTATCCGTGCAATTCAGATTATTTTGAGATGGACATTGATAATGGATGGTCACCACTTTGGTGGGCTTGTTATCTTGGTAATACAGATACTGTTTCATATTTGCTTGAAAAAGGGGCCATTGTAGATGACACACACGGTCCCGAAAAAACAGCACTTTGGGCTGCAATACAAAGCGATAGTGTAGAAATCCTGAATTTATTAATAGGTAAAGGAGCAAGTGTTAATAAACGAGACGAGGATGGTCGAACACCTGTTTGGTGGGCTTCTAGTCTGGGTCAAAAAGCAGCACTCAAGCTTCTTATCAGTCTTGATGCTGATGTGAACCAATGTGATAATGAAGAAAAATCACCGTTGTATACTGCTTGTTACAGAGACCATATCAATGTTGCAAAGGTGCTAATAAAACATGGAGCAAAAGTCAATTTTAATGATAAAATGGGTCCTTCGCCTTTACTTGCAGCATGTTGTTCAAAAAATATAGATTTAGTGTCTTTGCTTGTTAAATCGGGTGCTAACGTTAATTTTGTGTTTAAAGAGTTAATATCACCCATAAGTATTGCAGCATGGACTTTATTTGAAGACGGATTGACTTATCTTGTAGACAATGGAGCAAAACCAAATATGGATTTAAAACACGGGCGAACTATTCTCATGCAAATTATTTTTGGCGATTCTGATTTTGAAAGATATATTCCATACATGTTACACGATATACCTTGCACAGAAGAAGTATACTTCCTTTTCAAGCCGAAAAAATTTGAGCCAATTGAATTACCTAGTGTCGTTTCTTTGCTGGTTCAAACTGGTTCTGATATTCATACCCATGACAACTACGGGTTAACAGCACTTATGGGTGCCGCCCAGTACCATAGAGAGTGCACCGAGCTATTGCTAAAATTCGGTGTTTGTGTAAATGAAACTGATAAACAAATGCGCTCTGCTTTACACCATGCATGCGCTGCGCAATATTTTGAAACAATTGCATTACTTTTGGAACATGGAGCCGACATTAATGCGAGAGACTAGATGCTGTCATGAGACAGTAATACCCGCACTAAGGTGTTTGCCTCTAAATGCACACTTCTTCATATTGGGCTTTACCATGGAAAAAGTCAATATAATTCAATAATTTACATAATACATGTATTCTTCAAATTGAGCATAATATGCTCAGGTGACCATGTAGCTGCAGATCTGCAGCGTTATGGTTTTATATATTTGTCTTTGACCATAATGCTACAGATCCCCATATGCAAAAAAGGTGCAATTTACGGCGCAATATTTTTTTGCGCACTTTTGGGCAGAATTTCTCCATTTTCTAGCATTGGTCAATCAACTACCTTTCATTCCCTAATTTTAGACACATTCTGTAGTCAAAATGTATATTTTGTCCACCTCTCAGCCATTTATACTTCATCTCTACAGGCAATAAACCCGCTTGATTTGAATTTTATGCAATCTAACAAATAATTTTAATCAAGCGAGTTTATCTCGTGTAGAGACGAATATAAAACGTTTGGAGATGGATAAAATATACAGATTAGTTAAATAATGTGCCTAGAATTAGGGGGTGAAAGGTAGTAAATTGACCGATGCTGGAAAGTGGAGAAATTCTCCCCAGAAGTGCGCAAAAAAATATTGCACCGTAAATTGCACCTTTTTTGCATTACAGGAGCTGTAGCTTTATGGTCAAAGACTAATATATAAAACCATAACGCTATACAGATCTGCAGCTAGTGACCATGTTACCCATGGGCCTCCATCTTATAGGTATTTCATATTCTTTATTCATTACCAGTCGGAAATTAGACAACAGAATTAAATTAATGATGTAAATTAGGTTTGATAAGGGGGGGGGGTGGCACATAATTGGAACTTTTAAATATATTTTCTCATATAGATTAACAACAAATAATATTATTCAAATTAGTGTAAAGCGTTTTTGATGAATTTTTCAAAATGTGCAAAGTTTATTTATATTTGATTAGGCAGAAACTTCTTGAAAGCTGCCATATACACAATCAATTTAGTCAACCCCGACCCCTCTCCCATCAACACACACACAAACACACCTTATTTGCCTGTTTTTGGAAATAGGCCTAGATGGCAAAGTTAAAATAAAACATGTTTTGTAAATAATAATTTTCAATTTGTTCTTGCACTATACATGTATCTGAACACCTGCATCACACTGGGCTTGCGTCACGTACCCAACTTAAAGTAGTTCTATACTCGCACTACGTCATTTACGAATAGAAAACCGGAACCGGGCGTCCTTTTTCCGAGATGAGAGTTTTTAACTATATCTGTTTGACTTTTACTTAGCGTTTTAAATATCCGGTAACGATTTTGCTCGAAGTCGGTCGCGTCAACAAACACATATTGTACAGTTTAAGGATAGATTAATTAAAAAGAAAAGTCTGGGAACAACTTTCGGTTGACAGAAATAATTAGGTAATAAAACGATATTTCTGTGAATGATGCATGTTTGATATGCCGCGTCGAAAACACGGACCATATACATGCTACATCAGAACATGACTGTATCAAACTATCGAGGCGACTATTGTCGGCGGCCAAGTTGAAGCTAATAGTGATAATTCGGAAGAAAAGTAATGACTACGATTTGACTTAGAAAATTTATGGATTTTACTAATCAAACATTACAAAATTTACTTTAAATAATAATAATTGCATAAAACACATACCCCCTCCCCCAACCTGCTTACCCACGAACCCCAATGCAAAATAATCTTTTGAATAAGTATTTGACAAAAGTTGATTCACTTGCAGCATACTTTGTTACTTTCTGTAACAAAATCATCCAGTTTCTGAGAATCAGTGAATTACTTTCATTTTCATCGTCTCCAATTTAAAGACAAGTGTGTTTTATTTTTTTTATTTTATTTTATTTTATTTTATTTTTTTTTATTTTTTTTTTTTTATTTTTTTTTTTCGAGTAAAATAAGATAAATTTTAGGGACAATAGGTTTTGGGTTTGTATAATTATTGTTTTAAATAATGTATAAGCTTTGTTAATACAAGTATACACTCAAACATTAACAGTATTACAGAAATATGTGACAATACATTACTTCTGGAAGAAAGAAAATAGGGGGGTACCTTTAGTGTAGAGCTCATACCACGAAAAGTAATGCGTCAACATATAATTTTTTTAAGCTTATTATTTTTCTTAAATATAATTTAGTAAAAATAATGCAGATTTACGAAGTTTGAGTCCATAATTTTTTTTTAAATGACCGAGATTGTCCTGGGAAGCATATTTTCTCACATTAAATTTTGATACAATAGCCTAACAAAGTGCATCTATTTATAATAATTCATGCAAAACAATGATATTTTATTGTTTAATAACATGTTTCTACTCTATTTTGGGTATTAAAGTTGAATATTTAGACTTAAATTAATTTATATACAACAAAATCTAGGATAGGTAAAATTTCAGTATTTTACATTTCGGGGTATATACTCCGATAGGCTATAGCGGAAAAGTGAACATGTTGACATATAATTTTTCTTGTGTCTATCCATTGCTGGGATGTATGTCTATCTTATAAAAGTAGATTTTTAAAGATTGAGCCCATTTAGTGCCGAGTATAGAACTACCTTAAGTACTAGTTTTACCACTGGCATTATCATTTTAGATTTCACTGCACGTGCAGTAGGCTACTGGTGTGCATCATTGCATATATGTCAGTAGGAATTATTTTATTTTGTGTTTTAACTGGATTATATTTCATGAAGATAACAGTGCCTAAATAATGACAATTGGTAAGTACAAGTTTTGGTATAGATTTGGGTAAAATAGTCTGAAATGCAAACGGTTAGGTTCAGCATCGGATGACCTTTGATCCTTTAAACTTACAATAGACGAATTTCACAATCTGAAGAGTTATCCCCCGTTATCAACGTTATCAGAATTTTTTTTCTGGGAGGGAGGTGGGGGAGGGGGGGGGGTTCCAGACCAGAATTAGCCTGGTTCCCTGTCCCTGTTTTGCTTTATATACTCCGCGTCACTAGGGCCAGGTGGAGTACAATGGAATCCACCTGGCTCTCCTGCCTTGGCAAGGATGAGACAGGGGACCAGGCTTGACCATAATTTCCCGAGTAGCAAAAAAAAAAAAAAGAAGTTATGGTTGGGTCTGTTTTCTAGGGTGGAGGGACACTTAGGACATCCAAAGTCATTTTTATTTCCTCCAGTATATATTATAGTCCTGCAAATTCCAAGGGGGGGGGGTGTTGAGAGGGGGATCTCCCAATCCACTTCCCTGTCCCTGTAATGACAAATGATCATGTGACTCCTAAATAGTAGGAAACTTTTTCCATTTCACTATATATAATTTTGTTTCTTGTGTTATTATGTTATGTAAATTTAATGGTATAAAGGTTATGAACCCCTAGAGGTCATCCCCACTTTCCTAATGAGCTGAAATGTTCACAATATGACTGCATTAAATTGAATAAAAGTGCATCAATGATAAGATTACTTGACATTTTATTCATGAATTTGTGTCAACCTATCTTCCTAGAATTAGGAATGAAAATCGTTCAGAGACGGACCACATTAAACTATTTGTATAAACATTTTTTTTAAATGTAAAAACAAGTAGTAGTTTGCATACATGAACATTGAACAGGGGTCTGGGAAGGGGTGAGGGGAAGGATCGAGTTAATATTTCTTTATATACGTCTTAATGGTTGAAAACTCCTAAAATGAATGTTGACCTCAAATCTAACTTGTCCTCATTATTTTTCAAGTGGTGGTGTCTCCATATGAGTGAAAAATACCTGAGAGGGATGTTTAACAACAAACAAAATGACATAAAAACACAATATTGATTTGCGTTAAGAAATATGCAGGGGATTTTTTCCATCATAAATCTTCTTCTCAAGAACAGCAAGGGCATTATTGTCCCCCATTTTGGGGAAAGGGAGGGGACATTAAATCTCATTTGTCTGTCAGTCTGTCCATCTTATTTACAGCTAGTATGTGCATCTGTCACAATAAATTTAACCTTGGTCATAACTTTTGAATAATAAGAGATTGTGCTTTCATATTTCACATGTGCATTACCACAAAACTTTCTAAATACACTATGATTTTTTAACCGAAGTTAGACCTTGACCTTAAAGTTTTACCTACTTTCCAAAAAATAACATTTTAAATTGATCATTTTGAAAGAGAAAAGAAAGTGCATTCAAATTATACATGTTTATTACATGTGAAAAGACTTTTCAAAATATATCATGACTTTTGACTCTGTGACCTTGACCTAGAAGTTTAACCTACTTTTCAAAAATATTATATATATATATATAACTTTTGATTCAAAAGAGATAGGACTTTCATATTTGACATGTACATTACCTGCAACAAAATGTTTCAGAGCATGCTATGATTTTTCCCCTTTGACCCAATTTTCAAAAATTGATATATGATAGGGGTGCATATTTGACACACAATCTGCCATAAATTATGGCATCCCATTCACTAAAACACAGAAAGCAGAGGACTACAATTCTTTGAATTTGCTTGTATAATCTTGATAGATGGAAACATCCTCATATAATGTAGATTCAAGTTTTTTATGCCACACCATGATTAGGAATACATACATGTATAGTTTTTGTCATGTCCGTCCTCCACCCTTCCATCTGTCTTTCCATCGGGCTCAAAGAAACTTTCTAGATATTTTTATCAAAGTTCATATGTTGATGCATACTGATGTAAATATCCACCGGCAGCAATATTTTTTGACTTTGACTTTTCCTTTGACCTTCACATAACTTTTCTTTAAATTAGTGTTTAGCTTTATTTTAAAGAAACCGTTCAAGTTGTGTAATGAAACTGCACATGATGATACATACTGATGTAAGCTTTACAATGCTTCACTCTTTTTTACCTTGACCATTCCTGTGACCTTGACCTCACTTTTCTAAAATTAATGTCTAGAGCAGTTTTGAATAAACAATTCAAGATATATTTATCAAACTTCATATGCTGATACATACTGCTGAGAGCTATTAATACATCAACTCATTTTGACCTTGTATTTTCCTTTGACCTTGACCTCACTTTTTAAATTAAGTGTTTATCTAAGTTTTAAATAAACCATTAATAATAGTTTTATCAAACTTCATATGCTAATAGTAAATTCATACTGATGTAAGCTTTTCAACTGCAACAACATTTTGGCCCAAACCTTTCCTTTGACCTCTCTTTTTTTTAGTAAAGGTGTTAAGTTCAGCTTCATTAAATCATTCAAGATATTTTTATCAAACATAATATGCTGATATGTATTAGTGAAGCTACTCACCTGCATCAAAAACTTCACCTTGCACATTCCTGTGACCTTGACCTCCATCCTTTTTAATTTGTATTTCGCTTAGTTTTAAAGAAATGATTTAAGACATTTTTAAAACGTCATATTTCGACCCCCATTTGACTCCCCAGGGCAAAATCAAAATTCCAAAACCCTGCTGTACATCAACATGACACTACCAACCATCTCCTAAAAGTTGATTAGGCTACTGTGTAAAATGTAAGAGGAGTTCAGGGAAGACGGGGCTTTTTGCATAAAAAACGTCATTTTTCGACCCCCATTTGACCCCCCGGGGCAAAATCAAAATTCCGAAACCGTACTGCACATCTACATGACACCACCAACCATCTCCCAAAAGATGATTAGCCTACTGTGTAAAATGTAAGAGTAGTTCAGGGAAGACGGGGCTTTTTGCATAAAAAACGTCATATTTCGACCCCCATTTGACCCCCCGGGGCAAAATCAAAATTCCGAAACCTTACTGCACATCTACATGACACCACCAACCATCTCCCAAAAGATGATTAGCCTACTGTGTAAAATGTAAGAGGAGTTCAGGGAAGACGGGGCTTTTTGCATTAAAAACGTCATTTTTCGATTTTTCCCCGGGGCAAAATCAAAATTCCGAAACCTTACTGCACATCTACATGACACCACCAACCATCTCCCAAAAGATGATTAGCCTACTGTGTAAAATG
>NW_026935926.1:45000-50000 GCF_032062105.1 Saccostrea cuccullata | reverse complement strand
CTTTGTACTTCCTTACTTACGAATGAAATATAAAGGCAGGTAGCATACCAGTTTGATTGTCTAGCCGTATAACAAAGGGAAAAATACAAAGAAAATTTTTTTAATATATACAATATTTTTGGGAATGCAGTCTGTTTAACTCGATGATACATGTAAGTGATAAAGTCGGACCTAGAGTCACAGGTCCTTGTTTCCTATACAGTTTGCCCTGCTTATTTTCCCATGTTTCCTTCATTTTAAGGCATGTCGATTACTACAAACCAATATTTCAGCAAGTTATCAATCATTTACCCACGTCAATAAGAAATAGAATCGCTTCTAGAAACTTTTTTTTCGAATATATCGTCTAAGACGTCCTTGGCGAAGCCTCTTTTGGAACCGCTCTTTTATTCCTCGAAAATTACCTCTCGACATTTTTAGGACCTAAGAAGGGTTACATTAGCTTTCTATATGGATATTATGTAGGATAAACCAGACTTTAGAACGAGGAGACGAGAACGTCTGGCGAACGTTCGCTCTGTTGAACAGGCCTCAGATCGCTGCTTTGGAGTTTAAGGGTCTGCTTTTGCTCAGTCCTTGATCTGTATTGTTTGAATGAACTTTTTAACGTAACCCTCACAAGAAAAAAAACTATAGATAACTAAAGTGTCAACGTTTTCGATAAGGTTTTTGATAGTGTCAAAGTTTTCATCAAGGTTTATCAAAGTTTCAAAGTTTTTATAAACGTTTTCGAAAGTGTCAAAGTTTTTGCCAAAGTTTTTACAGTGACAAAGTTTTCGTTAAAGTTTCTCAAAGTGTCAAAGTTTTGATAAAGTTTTTCAAAGTGTCCAAGTTTTCGATAAAGTTTCTCAAAGTGTCTAAGTTTCTGCCAAAGTTTTTCAAAGTGTCCAAGTTTTCGTTAAAGTTTTTCAAAGTGTCCAAGTTTTCACCAAAGTTTTTCAAAGTGTCAAAGTTTTGGATAAAGTTTTTCAAAGTGTCAAAGTTTTGGATAAAGTTTTTCAAAGTGTCAAAGTTTTCGCAAAAGTTTTTCAAAGTGTCAAAATTTTCGCCAAAGTTTTTTCAAAGTGTCAAAGTGATCACTATAGTAAATCAAAGTTTTCAAAGGGTCAGAGTTATAACTATAGTTAACTATAGTATTTCTTTGTAAGAGATGTTTTATGGAGCTGAAAGAATTTTACATGTATCCTTGTGAGGTTTATTTAGGAAATATCAATAAAATAAATGCCAACATTGGAATATTTGATACATGGAACATGAAATGGGCGACTTTGGAACATTATATTAGCTTTTCTATCGTTAGTTTCCCTTATTCCTGTAGTAAAAGGCCGCTGTCACTTGCATATGGAGTTTATGTCTCTCAGCTGATTCGATACCAAGGACGCTCTCTCTGTAGAAGACGAGTTATTGACAAACAAGTAGCTGAAACGAGGTTAAGAATAATCTTGTTTAGCATGTTTTTGTTTTATGTCTGATTCAATGACCTTGGCAGCATATTTAATCTATTGTTATGTCAAATGGTGACAGACATTTTTTTAAACTTATAGATAGGCCCTTATTTACACACTGAATTTTCACTTTCTTTTTCGTTTGCCCGATCGTGACAAGGTACATATGTCAGGTAAGATCGATGGACAGGAAATAATAAGTCCTTCCTGGTACCTGATCCTAGTTCTGTAGTCTTAGAGGTTCGTATTTCCTCTGCTCCCGATTTGTATTATTCCAATATGTACTTTTAAGCTTGTTCGTTATCTCCATATTTCCCATACTATTTTCATGATGTCAAAAGATGTTTCCAAAGTTTCAGCAAGGTAATATCAAAAGATGCCCTAACCTTGGGCCTTTATACTAAAGATAACAAAATACTTCTATTTAATTATTTATATTTATTTGGCGATATAGGCCACGGCTGCATTAAACAAACTAGATGCTGTCATGAGACAGTAATACCCGCACTATGGTGTTTGCCTCTAAATATACACTCATTCATATTGGACTTTCCAAGGAAGAAGTCAAAATAATTCTATAATTATCACCGTACATGTATTCGTCAAATTGAACATAAAATTTTCAGATGACCATATCAACTCTGAGCCTCACATATGTATTTTAAAATACTTAATTCATAACCAGTCTGAAATAACAGAATTTAATTAATGATTGAAGTAAATTACTTAATTAGATTCAAATAAATAATTTTCCCATAATTTGGAACTTTTTAAATTTACTTTCTCAACGACATAAAATATTATTTTAGTACAAAGCGTTTTTGATGAATTTATCAAAATGTGCAAACTGATTTTAGTATTTGGTCGGGAAAAAAACCCATTGAAAATACAACCCGATTAATTTGTCAATGCCTATCTCCCCCCCCCCCCCCCCACACACACACACTCTCTCTCTCTCTCACTCTCACATTTTTTAAAAAACATAGTTTAGTTTATTATGATAGTTTGAAATTTGTTCTTGTACTAAACAGTTTTATTTTCTACATTCACATTGGGTTTGCGTCACCCATTATCATATTTATAGATATCACCTCTCGGCACACCTCGGCCAATTCATACTGGCAACGGAATCAGCAAAGGTTTGTCGAATGATATTATTTAGCACATGTATGCTGACGATGCAGTGTGGTCAGTTAAAATCATTTGTGTTTTAATTGGATTATATGGATTATATTTCATGAATTCGTTGTCACGACCTATGACATTCGGTAAGTACAAGATTTAGTATAGATTGCATAAAAATAAATAAATGCAAATGGTTTGGTTGAAGTTCAAAAAGGGTCAACATGGTCAAAGATCATCGCATGCCACAGTCGACAAATTTCACATTGTCAAGTTATCTCCCGTTGCGGACATTCGGTATATAACAGACGAGGATCCAGAATTTTTTTTTCAGAAAGGCGGGGGGGTTACACCTCAGTCAAAAAAATCAGCCCAAGATTTCCTGAGATGGAAATAAAAAATAATAATAAAAACAATGATGGTGGAGTCCCTGTTTTCTAAGGGGGAGGATGTCCAAAGTCATTTTTATTCTCTACAGTACATATATACTCTTATTTAAATAACTGCTAATTCCAGGGGGGGGGGGGGGAGAAATTTGGCTCTGATCTCCCTAGCCACCGACTCCCTGTACCTGAAATGACAATTGATCTTATGACTCCATAATAGTAGAAAATTTTTTCAATTGACTATTTATACATATTTTGTTTCCTATGTTTATGTATTTTTGTCTGTCCACGGAAACTTTAACCTTGCCCATATTTTTTAAGTGGATTGGGCTATACACATGGCATCAATATTTCATAGGTAAATTTCTTTTGGCAAAACCTTTTAATGGGTACAACCAATTTTGACCTCTTGATCTCTTTACCTTTGAGTTTGACCCAATTTTACAAGAAAAATACTTTGAACTTGGCGTAAGTTTTGAACAGGTGGTGCTAGGACTTTCATGCTCTTACATGTGTAATCATTGTGAACTTTCAACAGGTATAATTATTTTTGACCTAGACCTTAGAGTTGAATCCAATTTAACTTTAACCTTGGCAATAACTTTTGAACAGGTGAGGAAGTTCTAGGGATTTCTCCCTTTTTTCACATGTGTATTCCTTGTGACAAGACTTTCCCTTTGATACCAACAATTTAGACCCTTTGACCTTGACCTTGGAGTTTGACTTACATTTGAGAAACTTCAACCTTTGCCAAAAGCTGCCATAACAGTTGCTGTCACAACAAACAAACAAATTACTAAAAAAAAAACACAGAATACATGTACATATTTTATATTCAACAGATATACATCTGGTCATATCTCTAGTTCTCCCTTGAATGAGACATGGTGATATAAATTTTAAAAAATAATTACAAGAGTTGAAAAGGTTGTGCATATTGAAATATACTAAGCTCTGCGGATGAATTAGATATACCAGTTTAGCTTTATTTTGCTACCCAAAGCACCTTGATTAACTATTTATAAGCATACTGTTTTCTGAAATGTACTGATTTCTGTTGTCCATCTGTTTATCTGCAAACTTTTCACATTAACTTCTTAAGAACCACTGGGCTAATTTCAACCAATTTACATTTAAATATGCAGGGTACTTTTTAAGCGCCCGGATCGATAGATCCCGGGCATATATTGTTTTTGTCCTGTCTGTTTGAATGTTTGTCTGTTTATCTGTTTGTCTGTTTGTCAACTTTAACCCTGGCCATAACTTTTCAACAATAACGGATAGAGACTTCATATTTGGTAAGCATACTCCACTAATAAAGTCCTTTCAAAAGACTTCAAGGTCAATGACCTTGTGACCTTGACTAAGACTTATATGCTAAAAATAGCTTTTTCCACTGTTTGTCATAACTTTTGAACCATAGGAGATAGGGACTTCATATTTGGTATGCATACTCCACTAATAGAGTCCTTTCAAATGACATCAAGGTCAATGATCTTGTGACCTTGACTGTGACCTATATGCTAAAAATAGCTTTTTACACTTCTTGCCATAACTTTTGAACCATCAGAGATAAGGACTTCATATTCGATATGCATACTCCACCGATTAAGTTCTTTCAAATGACACCATGGTCAATGACTTTGTGACCTTGACTGTGACCTATATTCTAAAAATAGTTTTTTTCCACTGTTTGTCATAACTTTTGAACCATAGGAGATAGGGACTTCATATTTGGTATGCATACTCCACTGATAAAGTCCTTTCAAACGACGGCAAGGTCAATGATCTTGTGACCTTGACTGTGACCTATATGCTAAAAATAGCTTTTTACACTTTTTGCCATAACTTTTGAACCATATGAGATAGGGACTTCATATTTAGTACGCATACTCCACTGATTAAGTTCTTTCGAATGACACCATGGTCAATGACCTTGTGACCTTGACTGTGATCAATATGCTAAAAGAAGATTTTTTTAACTCTGTTGCCGCCGGGCGCGTAGTGTTTCACAAACACATCTTGTTCCAATTAACATAAATCTTCT
>NW_026935926.1:0-40000 GCF_032062105.1 Saccostrea cuccullata | reverse complement strand
TTTCAGGTATAAAATTCTGCTTCATATGACTACAAAATAGGGTCTGCTAATAACGGGGCGCAATTGGAATTCATGGGAATTCCAATAGATTGTTGGAAGACGTGATATCCAAAAACCACATAGAAATTGTCAATCAGAATTCAAGCATCTTTTTTATTTAAACTTCAATAAGGTAAAGAATATACTAAAATGTAAACAAAGGTAATGCAACACAACCAGCGATAACATGGAACACCATACCACGCCAATACTCCTGACAATAAAGCAGTCAAGTGTAACGAATGCGAAGAGTGTACCATGGAGTTGGTATCGTAGATAATATGGATAATTTTTGACCCCTTGAGGCTAATAAAATTAATATTACCCTCTACCCAAGTCTTTATTCGCATACTATACTATAATATTTTTTATTTAAATCCATATACAAGTGCATTTTCGCCTTCGATGCTTATCATATTTGTGTGAGCATGAAAACGAATTACAGGTCTAAGAATGAATGACAGTTTTATTCCAAATGATTTGAAATTAACAAAACTGATAAGTGATAATGAATCATATTCTTAAAGATTTGGTGAAATGGAGACTGATAAAAACAGAAAGGATTTGGAGAGTACAAAATCAGAAGTTTCCTCAAATACCCCTGCAAGAAAGTCTTCTTGTCATAAATCGGCAAAAAACGATATAAACGCCACAATTATTGAAAGTACTTGTTGCCAATCCGTCTCAACAAATAATTCTATAACAGTGCTATATACAAGATGTGCAATGGACATTCCGATCTCTCCTATGTGTGAAAAAGATCATTCTATTAACTTTAACTTGTCTACCTGCAAACAGATTGATTCTAAAAATACTTTGAAGAATGTATTACCAAATGAACAAGGATTACCTTTTCAACAAGGTAATGTGGATACACTTCATTATTTCAATTTTTATTCTTTATCTCTTTTTAAAGATATATAAGCTGGGACAATAAAGAACGTACTGAAATATGTTTTATAAAAATTCTTTTCACAGAATACAGTGTCGAACAGCAGTTGATGGGTTCAAAAGAAATGACATCATCACAAGACACAGTCGTTACTACCTGTTTAGGGCATTCAGAAATCTGCCACCCTCCACTACCAACAATAGTAACAACAACGATAATACCACCATTCTCCCCACAAGATTCGTGTATCATTCAATCAATCAGTGACAATGACGCAGAAAAACAAAGTAGTGATACTAATTCTTTAGTACGAACAAGCCAGAGTACACCGGCTGACTCAGTTTCCCACGTGATGACGTCAGTTGTGACCACAGAGGGATTCAATGTAACGTCATCCACTTCATCATATTCACAAGATGAACATACACCAGCATTAACAGAGTCACTAGGAACATCCAGTATAGATTGTTCGGTGTCAACTCAATCAAACACCAACAATTCTATGCCATCGAATACTACTCTCATAAAGCATTCAAAACATACAGATAACAAAAACCTGATACAAAACTACACCCATCCACAACTCGTTCCCAAATGCCCCATTATTCCTCCTATGGAAATGAATTTCTTTCGATTTATGTTTCTTATTCTAAGAAGGGCGCCTATTGCCGTGAGAATTTACTTTGACACCCGTCATCCACCGTTAGAGTTAATGACAAATCTGGCAGTCAATAAAGAGTCTCTCTCAGCTCTGAAAGGGAGAGTTATCTCTCCTCAACAATGGAAGACCCTTTATCCACCCTCAGGTATTCTAACATTTTCAAGGGAAAAATAACATATTTCCATGTAAATCTGAATGCATACTAACCTGAAATGTTAAATAATGGAATTAATAGTTTATGTTTATTTATGAAATGTATGCGTCATGAACTAACAAACTGAAAGACTTTTTCAGGATATGTCAACTCAAGGCATTTTGATGTCACATTGCTGATTCTCCTCTTACGTTATATGACGAATGTTCCTGCTCCTGTGAGCGGTTTTGACAAACTCCCAGTACAAACAGATGATAGTGTTGGAGCAGACCTTGCAAGGATAAAGCATTACAGGAACCTTGTTTCCCATTCAAACAATGCAAAACTTACAGAGGAAGATTTCAATGACTATTGGACAGAAATTGAAAAAGTGTGTCAAATTTGGGAACAAATAACATAATTATTTATAATTGATTAATTTGTGAGCTAATAATGTGATTGATTTCACACATAGATGTATAAAATCACTTTTCTTTTGTTCAGGCTATAGGCAGATTAGGCGGTGAAGCTCAGCTGCTAGAAGCTAAGTCATTGAAGGAATCTCTTATTGAGGAAAAAGATAGGGAGTTGTTGTTAGAAATAAACGAATTAAGAGCCCCAGTGCCAAGATACTATTCCACGAAATATAAAAGGTATTATATACATATACTCGTACACTCTCAGCAAAATATCTTATTCCTAGACATTTTATCCAATCAATATCATATAAGATAATTCAAACAACTAAAAACTTAAAACAAGTTTGCTTAAAGTGAAAAAAACAGGCTTGTAAAAAATTTGCATCTAGGACATATAAAAATTATTGCCAATTGAAGTGCAAATTGTCATGGAAGTGCAGAAAAATATGTTTGACATTTAGCCGCGATAACGCATGATTTGATGGATTTTCCTTTGTTGGACCCCCAATACTCAAAACGTCAAATTTTGTACTTAATTCTGTTAAATTCGTCAGAATGCAATCTAAAATATAAACGAATAATAATTTTTTAATAGTTATATTTTGCTATTGAGAATTGCTTTTACCTCACATTTAATTATAGTTGTAAACCCTACAGTGTAGGCAAGAGTCATTTTAGAATTCACTTGGTACAAGTAAACAGATCAAAGCTGTAAGACCCTTGATTTTCCGGCAGATTCTAATAACGTTGATTTTGTATGAAGAGAGAGTATTTATGTTTCTCAAACTGCTGACTTTATACCTTATTCCTTAATTATAAATTCGATAAATTTGAATGAAACTAGAGGTACTGTGAGCAATGAACTCACTAAATGATACCCCCGCCTCACATATGATTATAATGGCAAACTCCATGTTTTGCTGTGGTCGGGAAACCCAATATATGTGTCGGATCAAAAAGTGAAATAGGAGGTGCACAATGGCAATATGTAATAAAGATTCTGTAAAAGTTTCATCAAATTACACTCTGTGGTAGGAGTTGCGGATAAGAGATGGGTACCCCAAAGCGTAACAGACAGACGGTGAGACGGACGGACGGACACACCGATTACAGTATACCCTCCCACTTTTCAAGCGGGGGGGGGGGGGGTAAAAAAAAAAACACACTGCAGCCGTACTGTCGCTTTTATAATAGTTTTTTGAGTTCAGTGTAGAGTGAAAAAAAGTCTAAATCTATAAAAAAATATATTTATAAATGTTTTCAAGGTTGTTTCAGTTCTTATCACTTCTGTGAGTAACTCTGAAAATACTTTATGAAAGTGCCATATAATTGCAATGGTCGCCCGGATTTGATATAATACAATAATTAAAATACTTAATGGAAAACCGGTATGAATTATTCACGTGAATCACAGGAATTTAAAAAATATTCGTTTTTTGAAAACCCGTGAAAATTTACCTTTAAAAAGGGCTGGATACAAATTCAAGATAATATTTTCACAAAGTTTCTGTATAATACCATACGTTATTTGTTACTTTAGCATTTCACACAGAAATATGAAAAAAAAACTTATCTTATCTGGAAATAATTTAACATGTACAATAACACAGGTTGTGCCCTGTTAATTAAAAAATTACGTTTCACTGGATGTGTTTCATTTGTAAACTCTGCACACATCACTGAGCACGCACTGACAATACTGGTGAGTTGTATTTGCTTTCTCACATTTCTACTATGAATTTTCTGGATTAGAGGTTAAATATTTTTCATTAATACACAATAATATTTCTTTTTTCCCCCTAAGAACTAAGGATAAAGTTAACTTTGTGAAAGCACAAGGATGTGGCGATCAAACCCGTCCCGAAATTCGTAGTTTCAATAATTTCCAATAAACTAAGTTTTCTTTAGTATATTTCCGTGTTAAATGCTATAGCAACATACATCACGATATCATATGTTAGAAAATTGAATAAAATGTGAACTTCAAATCTGTGTCACGGCCCCTTTAAAACGTGGACTAAAATGATACATTTATATATCATATTTTTTAAAAATACCCTTTTTTCTTTTACTTTAGAACAAATCAGTGACAAATTAGATATATGGTCAGAAGAGGACAATAAATTTTATGAAACTCGAGCATGTATAGAAATTGAAAAGTTGATTCAATCCGAAAAATGTGTGACTGTTATTGGAAACGCTGGAGCTGGAAAATCTGCCATTGTACATCACATTGCATTAAAAATGCAAAGGAATAATTATGTCGTTCTGCCAATTAAAGTTCCAAGCGAGTTTCTACAATATTTCGACGCGCATTCCGATCAAATATTTGTCATAGATGATCCATGTGGCGAGAAATGCTTAGACATTCATTTAGCACAAGAATGGAAAAGATATGAAGATGATATAAAACGTTCTTTATCAAAAAACGACAAAACTCGAATACTGATCTCATGTAGACTTTCGATTAGTCGTACACATCATTACAAGGATATAAATCTGTTTGATGAAGTCGAGGGCGAAATCGTCAATCTAGTGTCTGCGAAATTTTCACTCACTAGAGAGGAAAAGATGGTAATCTTTAAATCCCATACAAGTGACGAATTTCAGCTCAGCAAAAAAATTCTAGACTTGCATGATTGCTTCCCCTTATTATGTAAACTTGTATCAACCAATAAGAAATTTAAGAAAAACATAAAACGTTTTCTGAAGTTTCCTTATAAAGAGTACAATCATGAACTGGATGTACTGAGACACCATCCGACGCCATACGAATACTGTGCTCTTGCATTGTGCATCTTCTTTGACAACGGAATCCAACTTTCACATTTACAAAAAGGGAAAGATGAAAAGGTCGACGAAATATTTGATGAAGTTTACGAGGAGTGCTGTCTAGAACAGGGTACTTCCAGGAAGAGAATAAAACTAGCTTTGGAAGCATTAAGGGGGATGTACGGCCACCTTTAGTGCAGTGAGAACAAAATGTAAACATTTCTTCAAATGGCTAAAATACATTATATTTTGATCAAATTTTAGGTCTTTATGATGAAGATACAATAAATATGCATAACTGAATGCATGTTGTGCATATATAATCTATACTTTTGCAGAAAAATGCTTTTGTTATGCTCCTTAGAACTGCGCAGCTACAGAATTCAGCAAAGCCTTAAAAAATCCAAAAAAATACGCAAACTGTGCATTAATGTTCTCTCTACAACCATTTGTTGAGAAAATGTCTAAATTTTGTACTTTTAAATGATAATTTCAAGTTCAAAACAATGTATCATTGTCTTCAAAAAGAGTGTAAAGAACCATGAAAGTAGTTCATGGATAGCAGCACGTGGTCTATTTTTAGCACAGAATTTTGTTTTCCAGACCTCTTCTTAATATGGAGGGACATAACAATCTTTAAATGTAAAAGAGAATTACACTTGCAAAATATTTCAAATAATATGAACACTTTTAAAAGAGGAAATGTGTTACAGTGTTTCTTGAAGTAATTTATTTAGTATTATTATCGAACAGTTGTTAAATAGTGTACGTATTGATATAAAAAAAATCTTAAACTCTTTGATTCCAGGTAAGGAAAAATGAGCACCATCAAAGTTAAAAATTAAGAGTTTGTAAGTTTGCCACAGATAACTTATAATATCTATCAAAAGTTTAATTATCACCATTAAAACACAAAGAAAACACACACATAAAATCGATATGAATGACCTTGCTTTAGTACCTACTAGTACGAGGGGTGATAAAAAAGTTCGCGAACTATCTCTATACATGTGTATCTACAAAACCACAATTCAGATTAGAAACAAATTTGGTGCACAAATAGCCAAACACAAGTTCTATAAATAGCATATGCTGAATAAAGATTCGCTCACAAATGTGAAAATGACGTCATTATGCAGGTCACTTGTGACGAAAAATGGCTGTCTCAGTGTAACTCATTCAACAAATGACTAAAATATTTATGGTATATCTTAAAAATGCCTTTGAAGTAGCGTATAAGAATTTGTTCACAGTTTATTAAGACAAATGACTTCCTATAAATTCAATCAATGATTGGATAGATCGTTTTAGTGAAGGAAGGCAGATGGTTAAATATGATACTTGTTATGTTGCCCGATGAAAGCAAGTTTGAAAAGGGATGTGTTTTTAATTAAGCAATATGCTATCAAAGACCTCCAATTTACACTTAGAAAAATACTAGAATATTTCAACAATAATATAATTATCAAATACCTAAGATATCGTTTACTTTTTGATCACCCCTCGTATACTCTGTCAAATAAACATTTACAAATTTCATTACAGCGGAGCAACATTTGAAAAGGAATGAAATCATTCAGAGTGGGTTAGAAGATTTAATGAATAAAAAAACCTTTTTTTCTATTCGCCCGTTTTGTCAAAATCACAATTTTACAGAGTAAAGAAAAAAATCAACATAATTTAATATTTTATACCATCTTTAATGACGTTTGGTGGTCCTCCCAACTCGGGGAAAAATTATTGGGTCGGTATTTATAGGTGAGAAAAAAATTCCTTAAAATTTAAACATATTTGTTGACGGAAGAAAAAAAACCGTGTAATGGGATGTAAAAAAAAATTGAGTCGGGCCATTTCTAGGCAGTAGATCGGGAGAGAGGGCAACCAAATATTTTTATAACAAATGGTCTTATAAGGCTAGTACATGTTCCATCACATACTTAGTAATGCAAACTTTTTGAATCTTTGGCACTATTTTGAAAACAAACGTACTAGGATTTTCGGGGGGGGGGGGGGGTAGCCTCTCACTTTTTTGTGCGATGATAGACATAGCATATGCAATGGACCTTTCTTTGCAAACATTGTGCTTGCTTCTAAATTTCAAAGAAACAACTCAATATATTTTATCAAGCTTCGTATGTTCAATGAGCGAGAGCTTACAACGTTGTCAACATAGTGAGACATGATGCGTTTTTATGTCCAAACATTACTCCATACAATGTGTGGGTCATTGCAAACAATCAAGCATTTTATGTGAGGTGCCTGAAGGAAATCTGATAACTGCCTATTTTTTCTATCTAAATGCTAAACAAAATAGACATATGTACCAACTTTTCGAATGTAAGACATGTAATTACACTTTGTTTTTCATGCACCGCATATTGTTTAACATTTTCAAATTAAATGCTAAGCATCCTCCTTGCAGTGCCCCATTTGAGAATAACTTCTATCGCCACAGAAAAAAGACCCGACGTAAACACATATGTTTAGGACATTTTTTTTCTTTTTTCTTGAGTTTGAAAGAAACCAACAAATTATCAAGACTTGTTCCATGAAAAATTAAATATAATCATGGTAATAAACGCATCTATCCACAGCAGATATATGCACGTGCCAACCACGTGCTCAGTGGAATGATATTATCGAGGAAACTCGAGCTTTAAACAGAACAGTTTTTCCCGATTTGCTGGAGTGGGGTTAAAATCGCGTTTTTTCATTAATCAGACGATGCGATGCAACAAATAAAAGTAGCAAGTAATATAACCTAATGATTATTACTTAGTAATTTCTTGTCTTGATGTTATTATGGTCGCATTTATTCTAAAATCAATGTTATTCGAACTCTGTGTGACAGAGGAATGGCGGACGAAATAAACACATGGCCTCAGGAAGACACCCATATGAAAAATCAAATTTTCAAGAATTTTGGATAATGACAAGAAAAAAGCGAAACAAATGGTTGTAGCCATGTTATCAATGAATCAAACTAACACCATTTTCAATGCATATTTCATCTCGTGAATGCTGTAGCTGCGCAGTTCTAACATGATTAATTTCCTCCTATTTAAAACAAAGTAAACTTAATTATTTACTAATTTTGGTCTCTAACAGTAGGTAATTAGTGCATTAGCACTTTGAGTAACTTTGGGCTAGTTTAGTAGAGTATTAAGCGCATTCTTAGTATTTCTTATTTTACACCAGACTAGATCCAATATGGCTTGTACATCCCCCTTAACAGATTCCTTTATAATAAAGGACGGTGATGCTTATAAATTACTACATGCCAAATTGACAGAAATTATAGCATGTCATTTTGCAAAGGAATCTCTTCAACTCTTGATAAAGTTTGCTCCTATGTGGATTTTGGATGCAAGACTTAGAAATCCGAGTCGCATGTCAATTCAAGATATAGATGAGAGTGAATACTTTATTCTCCTAAATTCACTTTGTAAACCTGTTCTTGCTGAAAGAATATTAAATCGTTTGGAATCGGAGAGCATCTATTCAAATCAAGAGGATTATATGGAACAAACAGAGGATGTTTATGATTTACTGTTTAATCTTTGCTTTCCTGATGATCAAATAGATTTACTCCTATTCGATGGATTGAAGTCTAATGGAAAATTAAATTTCATTTTGCATCAACGAAGTTCTATCGGAAATCCAAGAATCGTGAATTATATAGAATACAAAAAGAAATCAAGAGAACAGGAATCCGAAAAGGAGGAATTAAAAAAACTTGGTATACCAACTCAGAATAACTGGACACCGTTGATTCCTCCCTTCAAAATAATCGCTTTCTACAGCGGCGATATGCGATACTTTTACAAACGGTTATCAGCGGAACAACTTCTTGAAATAAATGAAAATAACTTTCTTTTTTGGTTAGTTGGTGCAGGGTGGACTCATTTCTTGGAACGCTCATTAGAAGTTGCTGACACAGACTTAAAGGATGAGTTATTTAAATGTAAAAATACAGCTTTTCTCTTGTCATTACTAAGTGGTAATTTACATATGGTAAAATTCTGTTTTAAAATGTTAGGTCCAGATTTCAATGGGACATATACCTGTTTCCTGTGTAAACAGACTTGTGATTCATCTAAACATTTTAGACATAATTGTCTTGTAGAAGGTCTAAATTTCATAACTGTGCCATGTATTATTGGGAAGAAAGAAATTTTGGAGTTTCTTCTCACAGAAAAAAATTTGTAACAGGGATGACATAAACAAGTTTGTTTATTATCAATACCATTCAGTAACACCACTTACTGCAGCCTGTAGAATTGGTCATACTGATATAGTAAACTTACTGATTCAGAATGAAGCACTTGTGAATCTGAAAGACAAAAACGGCAATACTCCTCTTGTTGTAAGCTGTGAAAATGGAAACACTATAGTTGTACAAATGTTGGTGGAAAATGGTGCAGATTTAGAGGAAAAATGTTGTTTAGACATGTTTGAAAGCGACTTCATTCTAGATACTTTTGAAGATGAACTGGAAGAGGAAGGTTGGTCAGCACTTTGGTGGGCGTGTTACGGGGGACATTTAACAATTGTCTCGTACCTGCTTGATAAAGGTGCAAATTTTCAAAATACAAATAAGTCAGGCAAAACTCCTCTCTGGGCTGCAATACAAAGTAAGAATTACGAGATGGTTGCTTTACTCATGGAAAAAGGCTTGAATGTGAATGATCAAGATAAGAATGGAAGAACACCTATATGGTGGGCTTCAAATGTAGGTCAACACGAAATTCTAATCCTCTTTCTCAATCTAAAAGGAGATGTCAATATTTACGACAATAATGATATATCCCCATTGTACACTGCATGCTACAGGAACAATATTAGAACCGCAGAGCTGCTGATAAAACACGGCGCGAAAATTAATGCAAATTATCCATCGAATTGGTTTCCCTTCTCATCAGATCTGGTGCCGATGTTAACAGTACATTTGAAGGGATTTGCTCTCCTCTCTCTATTGCAACATGGTCTTCTTTCAAGAGTGGAATGACACTATTAATAGAAAACGGTGCTAATGTCAACATGAAGTTGAATAAAGGACAAACTGTACTCATTCATTGTATATGGAATACTGATGATGTTGCTCATAAACTCCGTTACAGATTACATGATATAAGTGCAAAAGACGATATATGTTTTAATTTTTATCCCGATACTTCAGAAAACTTTCCTGAACTTCTGTCTCTTTTAATCGAGTACGGAGCTGATCTGAACTGTCAAGATGACAATGGATTAACAGCACTTATGGGTGCCGTCTTGTACAAAAGAGATAGAGATCGTACAAAAATTCTGTTAGAGAATGGAGCTTATGTTAATTTGCAGAATAAAGATTCGCAGTCCGCTTTACATTATGCATGTTTTAAGCAGAATCATGAAGCAGTTTCATTATTAATAGAATATGGAGCAAGTATAAACGCAAAAGATGTCCATGGATTGACGCCATCACATATCGCATGCGAACTTTTGGATGAAGAGACTCTCGACCTTCTTCTAAACAATGGAGCAGACATTAATGTAATTGACAACATGGGATTTACCCCATTACTTCGTTTACTTTATCTTGAAGTATCTGTAAAAATAAGTAAAAAGGGCAATGATTTTAATGAAAACGAGGAGGAAAAAAGAAGATCAGATTGTGTGGTTGCCATCGCTCTGAAGCTACTAGACCATGGTGTTGATCCGATGGCATGTGCATTTGGTTACAATGCACTGTTTTTAGCAATGGCGTTGGGCTATAGAAAACTTTCGGAGGTATTGCTTGAGTTTGATGAAATGGATGATTCGGGTAAAACAAGTATGAACGATAAGACATAAAAGCTTGTACAGAAACAATAAAAAAAATTGTCCAAAACCTTGTGGTCAGTAGTTTTAAACTCATTCAATATTTTCCCAGATAGACAATTTTGTAAATACATGTATATTATTTGTATGAACATGTAAATTTGTTAACTAGTTAAATTTTTAATGTGCAAATATATTGATATTTATACGATGATTGTTCGGTATTGTTCACTTTATTATGAGCATGCTATGTACATGAAATCAATATACATGTATTAAACTCTGCAGAATAAATGTACTTATTTTCTAATAAAATTTATAAAAGGATTTTTTCGAATGATATTTAAAATATATATACAGATGCATCATTATGTGAAATATATATATATTTTTCTCTCTCACAACAATTTTAATAAGCGATGTTTAGAAAATAATAAATAAATTCAAAGTTAACAACTTATGGACAATGTCTTATTGCTTGTACATTTGTATTAGATTATCAGTGTCAAAAAAGGGAATGGTAAAATCATTAAAAATCTTTCCCACGGAGCTCTTCATAAAAATATGTGCCGTGAGTGAGTGAGTGAGTGAGTGAGGAACACAATTCTCAAAAGTGACACAAAAATGTTTTTTTTTTGGTTTTATAGACGTTGCAAGTGATTGTCTACGAGTAAAGAGCCAAGCAAAATTTCGAATGGAGGCAGGGCAGCTTTTAGGGATGGAAGAATGTAGCTAAACATTTTAGGGATGGAAGAATGTATCTAAACATTTTAGGGATAGAAGAATATATCTAAACATTTCAGGGATAGAAGAATATATCTAAACAACGCAGAGAGGAAAATGAAATGTTAATTGATAAAATTAACGTCGTCAGTATATCCAAATGTCAAATTGAAGGTAATCCGGTATATCTTAAAATAAATTAGAATTCATATATGATTTGAGAAAAATTTCTCATTAGTTATTTTTTATCATTTCAAATCACATTGAAATCACAAGATTTTACCAAAATGAACAGCTTAAAAACTTACGACTTTTCAACTTGATACACAACAATTCCCCGCGATAAATTAAAGTTCATGCTTTTTTATATCATTGACAGCTGCTTTTTCAATAACTCGTAAATTTACTTACTTGGTCATTGGTCATTTGCAAAATTATTTTGTTAAAACACATTCTGATTGCACAAACAAGTACGCTGAAGTTGACGTCAAAAAGATGCTTGAGTTTCTGATTGACAATATCCATGTGGGTTTCGGAGACCAGGTCTTCCAACAATCTATTGGAATTCCCATGGGTACCAATTGCGTTCCGTTATTAGCAGACCTATCTTTGTATTCATATGAAGCAGAATTTGTGCAAATTCTTATGCATGAAAAGAAGAAAACACTTGATGTGGGCTTCAACTCTACATTTAGATATATGGACGACGTATTGTCAATTAACAATGATAATTTCCATTCCTACGACGATACGATATATCCGGGAGAGCTTGAGATAAAAGATACCACAGAGTCTGACACATCTGTTTCATACTTGGACGTTTTTCTTAAAAAAAGACGTTAATTTTAATATTACAACCAAGCTATATGATAAACTTGATGACTTTAATTTTTCTCTCGTCAACTTACCTTACTTATGCAGCAATATACCTTCATCACCTGCATACGGAATGTCTCAGTTGATTCGATACGCAAGAGCATGCTCTACGTATGAACAATTTCTAAAACGAGATAAGTTATAGAAAAGCAAGTTGATGAAACAAGAATATCATCAGTCATCATTTCGTAAATAATGACCTTGTCAGCAAATACAATTTATCATTAAGTCAAATGCTGATTGGGTTTTTTTTATACTAATTGTTAGTCCATTATTTATACATTGAATTGACGACGGATTTCCCGTTATATCCCGATCATGACAAGGAGCACACAGCGGGTGTGACAGGTCAGCAGGAGATGCTCACTCCTCCATGGCACCTGATCCCATATCTTGTGTTTCGGAGGTCCTTGTTTGCTCTGCTCCTGTTTTGTATTGTTTTATGAAATTTGATATTGAATACTGTTCGTTATCTCTAAATCCTTCATTTATGCCCACACTTATATACTAACGTTGAAAAAAATCTTATTTAAAAAACTCTTACTGGTACCTGAATGATGTGGTGCTCGAATAGCAAGTCAGGTAGAGTGATTAGATATTTGACTTATTTAAGTACAAAAAAATCATATATTGATCACAGATTTAAAAAGAACTTGTATGGTTGCAGCAGCACCTTTTTTGTGGTCACACTTAAGCCATATACATATATGGCGTATTTTTGATTATCGCAGATAATCAAAACTGAAGAGCTCTTTCTATTTTTTATAATATAACCTCATATAATTTGAGAAAGGACTTATGCAAATAACACAATTTAAATTAATCGTGTTTCTAATTTTAAACAATTATGCGACTCAAAATTTAAAATGTAGACAAATTTAAAGTAACTAGAGATAGGGAGATGCTGAGAACATTTGCAGGTAGTATTCTATTATTTTGCTACATCGATATTAGAAGCGATATATGTGAGAATAAACAAAAAATCCTCAGTCCCCTTTCGTTGTTTAATATGCCATTAACTCCTGTCTTCAGTAAACATCTAAATGTAAGCAGAGGAGGTAGATTCTGTAGTATCTTTTATTCCGACTTCACTGGGAATAAATTATGAAATATATCTCTCTTCCTATTTTGAGCAAGAACAAATAAAACGCATGATCCATTCATTATCAACTCTATTCTTTTATTCTTTTCTATCAATTCAGAATCATATAAAATTTCTTGTAATTAAAAGATTTCAATGTAAATGTTCCCATGTTTACAATACCGGTATGTACATGTAATGTTTTTAAGAAATATATTTCAAATGCTTGTAGCTGTATTCATACATATATTATTTGCTATTACTTAATTATTACAAGAAATAATTTCCATGGCAACAGTAATTATTTCTGAACTGGTTACAAATGGAACATGTCATTATATTAATGAATATAAAATCAATGCTTCACCCCCCCCCCATTTTTCAAAAATAGTTTTACTGTGAATTTATCGTTAAAATCTGTGCCACTCCCCAATATCGTAGCATAGTGAAATGTACCTAGAATTTAAAAGTTGGAATAAACTGTTTATTATATTCATAAAAACCTTTATTATACCCCCCGCTTGAAAAGCGGGAGGGTATATAGTAATCGGTATTTCCGTCCGTCTGTACGTCCGTCCGTCCGTCCGTCTGTTACGCTTTGGGGTACCCATCTCTTATCCGCAACTCCTCTCATACCACTGAAGGAAATTTAATGAAACTTTCACAGAATCTTTATTACATATTGCCATTGTGCACCTCTAATTTTACTTTTTGATCTGACATATATTTTGGATTTTCCAGAGCAAAACATGGATACTGCCAATATATTCATATGGGAGGCGGGGGTATCATTTAGTGAGCTCATTGCTCACAGTACCTCTAGTTTAAAAAGGAATGAAGACAATCCAGGCTTGAACTAGAGTAAACCTTGTAAACATGACAGAGATCGGACTCTATTTTACATCGAAAATGAAAAAAATACATTATCACATAATCTAGATGTAGCGGAACAAAATGACTGAAAAATGTGATGTTTGTAGGTTGGTTTTTCACATACAAATGACAAAGTGTACGTTGCTTAGTGTTTTAATTTAAACAATATTAAATACTTTAAGAGATCTCGCAAATCGTTGACAAACTCACAAGATATAAAAATATTACAACATAAATATCTCCCAAAGATGAGTCTGAGTCTTTTCCTTATAAATTGAGACGCATTAAATTTCTTACTTGCATACTTAAGTTTGGTCAAATGAAATAACCTCTATGTTCCAATAAAATTGTCAGATTGAATAATTTCGAAAAATTCCTTTTTTTTGTATTTAAAAAACCCCTTAATATATAAAATGCGGATACTTAACATTAGATAAAATGTATCTTCTGGTCTTTTCGAGACCAAGGTGGGAAACGAATTTACTGTCTTTCATGGGATATTTATTTTATATTTTGGAAGCAATACCAAATTAGTTAGGTTAAATAAAAATACTGAAAAAATCAATGAACCCATCACCTACTACCTCATCAATCATAAGTTGACGTAGTTAACGATTGAAATATACACCAAGCTTACGTAGTTAAAAAAAACTAGGATGGTTGATTATTCCGTTAGTAACTTTCGATAGCTTTATCGTTGAATAAAAAGGAGGAAAGACTGTCGCTATCGGATCTGCAAGATTTCCTATTGCTATCAATTTGTATCTCATTGGACAAGTCCTGTTTCTATTAAGGACATGCTTTTCTCAGTGCTTTGACTAAAAAAAATTGTTAATCAGTCAATTATGAAAATTCTTCAGTAACAGGTTTTAACATTTTGAGCAATGCTGGCATGGGAATGTGCATGATGGTTTGTTACAAGTTTACATTATGTTTGTCAGCGGATTGGATACGAGAAAAAGAGACAATCTAAACACGAGATACTAGTATATACTACACCAGCCAAGTGGAAAGTTGTGCTTAAGATTTAAAGGTTTATCAAGTCTTTTGTACATTCTTAGACGCAAATGAAGAGTATATTGAAAGGTTTAAGAAAAAAAGAATGCTTGCAGTTTGCCATTTACTTTGTCCACATTATTGGTAAAATGAATTATTTTGATAGTTAACAGGAGATCCTAAGTGGGCCAAAGACCATATAAGTGACATGTAACCAACTGTTTAGCCGAGGTGAACAAACAGCAGCCGGCGGAGAACGAAACAACTGAACCAGCATTAAACACAACACATATAACAAATAATCTCTGTCAGCTAGACTGTGGAAAGAATGGTCACTGCTCAGAGGGTAACATAGATAAAAGAAGTTTATTTGGTATTTAAAAATTAAAAATTAAAGTTTTCAATTAAAAAAAACGTAGCAATTTCCTCACATGATGTACCATCTATTAATCCCAGGGAACCTGAAATAAAGGAAACCACACAGTCTAAACATCTCTGTTTCAAATTTGAAGACGTAGATAATTCAATAGTACAGTTCATTTGTGTTTCATTTTGAAAATCTCATCATGAATTTACGCACAATTTAATTCTTGATAAACATTCAATTTGACTGACTCGTACAATTTATCTGACTTTTCAGGAGTCTGTGTGTGTGATGAGGGATATTCTGGTATCCAGTGCGACATCTACAAAACCACCAAACCTTCGGTTATGGAGAACTGTTTAATGGCACCAGTTGTGATACGTGTGGTAGTAATACACAGGATGTAGAAAACTGTAGTACAGCCATTATATATGGAGCTAATTTCGTGGACTCGTCGACTCTGACGTGTCATTACAAATACGTCAAGGTTCTGGTTCTCTTGTAAACTTGTAATCAATCATTTAATAATGTATATTTTCAATAATTAATAAAGAACTACTCGCTTATTGGATGCGGATTTTTTGTGCATACCTGAAGGAAATTTTATTTTGACAGATGATATAATAAAAAAAAGAAGAGTGTTGCAAATATCTGTATTCGATTTTAAGATTTTAATTCAAGTGGACAAACTTAATTTTTCTTTTATTTGCAAACAGATAGAAAATGATGTCGTAACAACTACAGCAATGAGAACCGTTTCTGGTGATTTTATAAATATGAATCAGATCTCGTGCAATCTCCCAGAATCTCGTGGAGGTGCTCTCATTCAGGTCAGCAACGATAGTCAAACCATGAGTGAGAATCTCGTGGAAGTGCTCTCATTCAGGTCAGCAACGATGGTCAAACCATGAGTGAGAACCAATACCTTCATCTTGTGTATGATTCCAGGTGCTTTGATTGTTCCATCGCAGACGATATCATGAAGTCCAGTTGTAAAGTGAAAGTAAGCGTTGTATCCTCCAATTATCATTTGGAACTCTCAATTTTCATTATTTTTATCCGTATCTACTTACAAACAACTTCCTAACATGTATTTTGGACTGATTGCAGGAAAACACATGTCTTATTAACAGCAAATGTCAGGCCTTGATGGAGGAGAAGGAAACCGACTACTGTAAACTCTGTGATCCGTCTGTTAGCACTTCATCGTGGACAAACAGAGACAGTATGTACTTCAAAAGATATGGATTTAAGCTACATCTAAATTTATATGCAGAAATCAGCAAAATATAAAAATTAAACAGAAGTAAAACAGTCTCGAGTTTCTTTGAAAACATTTTTAAAACTGGTTCCTCTCGGTTTTACAACAACAGCTGAGAAATTCAGACAAGAGTTTGCGGCTATCCAGGTGTCTAAATCAAAGTCTGATGACGGATACAGTAGTGAGCTGGTCACCCTTCTGGCAGCGACCTGTGGTGTCATCGGATTCTTCTTACTTGTGACACTCTTCTACATATGTAAACAAAAGTGAGTTTTTCTAATTGACCTTATAACACGATCGATCGTGGCAAAGAACTATTTGGCAAACATCTGAGTTGTATTTTGATAAGCCTTAAAAAAAGATTGTGCTGTTTTATTCTATTTCAATTTATGTAGTTGAAAACTTTTTAACAAGTAGGTTTTAAAGATCTAACTTTGTCTCCTTTCTAATATAAACTCAGTTTCTTTTAATCAAGGTCAAAGTTAGTGAGAAAAGGTCAACTTCCATGTGCACATTGTTATGCAAAGTAATGAATATTGAAAAGAAGTCCTGTTTATCAATGGAATATTTATAAACTTTAAATTCCGCCTTTCATTGTAGAGAAAGGCTGCAAAAACGGAAAGAGGGAGGTCTGTACAATGTTTACAAAGAACCTACACATGATATTCCACAAACCTCAATGATGAAGGAGAGAGAGATTGAATTTCACAATCCAGCTTATGCAGAGGAAAAAAGCAAACTGTGATTGGTGGAAGGCACAAAAATCTCGTATTGAACACTAATATATCACTTTTTATTGTTAACCAGTCCTGCAGGCAGGGAACCGTGACGCTAGTACATTTCAGTTATTTAAGAAGGACATTATTTTACCAATGTTTTATGAAGGACATTATTTTACCAATGTTTTATTTTGAATTGAAAAGAATAATCATGTATGTTTTAGAAACATCACTGAAGTGTTTCAATTTAAACTTCTTACTGAACTGTTTATGTTTTGTTAAACAATTTTTTTAGAAATAAAAGTTCTGGATTTGTTCCTTTGTCTTCTTGCTTAACTGTTTTTGTATTGCGAAGCAAGATTTCTAGAATTAAAAGTGTTGGGTTTGCTCCATTGTCATTACATGTATTCAATAATGTTTGATGGACCCGAAAGAGTGAAAGAGTTTTACCTGTAACCATACATAGGCAATTTCGCCACATATGATCCACATATGCATTGCCTTTCATATGAGGATCATATGTGAATCATAGGAAATGCAACATATAATTCATATATGATGCCTTTTTTTTAGGTTTCTCATATGAGGTTTATTTAGGAATAATGTAGTAAAATACTTAAGACCAAGGATTATTAAATGGCAAAATTGAAAATATGCAGCAAACATCCTTTACAACTAAACAGTAAATATGTTTGATTAATGGACAATGAAATGGACGGTATATAAACATTATTTCACCTTTTCTATCGTCACTTTTCCTTATTTTTGTAGTAAAATACAGCTGTCACTTGAATATGGAGTTTATGTCTCTCAGTTGATTCGATACCAAGGACGAGACAAGTTATTGACAAACAAGTAGCTGAAAAGAGTCAACCAACAATCTCGTTGAGCAAGCTTTTTTAGTTTTATGTCCGATTCAATGACCTTGGAAGGGTATTGAAACTATCGATATGCCAAATGATTTTTAAAATTTATAGATAGGCCCTTATCTACACACTGAAATTTCTACACACTGAAGTTTTAATTTCTTATTCGTTTGCTCGATCGTGACAAGGTACACATGCCAGGTACGACCAGTGGACAGGAAATAATTAGTCCTTCCTGGTACCTGATCCAAGTTCTGTTGTCTTAGAGAGGTTCGAATTTCCTCTGCTCCCGATCTGTATTGTTCCGATATGTAATTGTAATTAAACTTGTTCGTTATTTCCATATTTCACATATTATATTCATAATATCAAAAGATGTTTAAATAAAATTATACCAAGGTAATAATAGTTACTGTTTTCTGTTGCCGAATATGAGCAAAGTAAATTGGGTTTTTGAAATATAAGAAAATATTGGTAAATATACGAGGGTTGTCCGTAAAGTTCGTGGACAACATTGATACTTATTAACAAACATTAAAAAATATATGAAACTATTATTTTCATTAAATTAATGTTTAATTTTATACATATGTAAATTTTAAACAAAAAGAAAGCACAGACAGTTATATCTTTATCAGATACAAAAAAAACAAACAAACAAAACAACAACAACAAAAAAAAAACAAGCAAAGAAACAACTCACAATCATTCCCACAGCACTAAAATGAAAATCCTCGACGTTTTTCGACGTCAAAAGCTTTAATACATTTGCATGTAACTTTTCTCAACACAGTCACAGTTTTACTCAATACATTTCTTATGTCGCTTTAAGCAGTCATCAAAAAATAAATGAGTACAAACTGTTCAGATTTCATATGTAATATAATATTGAACACTTTCTGTCTCAGATCATGCAAATCATTAAACCTTTGTCCGCGTAAAACGACTTTATTTAAGGGAAAACGGCAAAGTCACGTTAGGAAACTTATTTTACAGCACTGCAATCTCGGAATGATGGTCTTTCTTCAAGCATGTCATCCTGAACTGGTCCTTCCGGTCGAATTTTTGAAAATTCCACTTAAATACTTAAGAACAGTTTCCTTTACTTTTCCGGACTGTTTACAAAGGTAATCTAACAAGCAAGCTATATGATAAACGTGATGACTTTAACTTTTCTATCGTCATCTTCCCTTACTTATGCAGCAATATACCTTCATCACCTGCATACGGAGCGAGTATATATATCTCAGTTGATTCGACACGCAAGAGCATGCTCTACGTATGAACAATTTCTAAAACGAGGTAAATTATTGACAAGCAAGTTGATGAAACAAAAATATCAACAGTCTCGTTTAAAGTCATCATTTGGTAAGTTCTATGGTCGATACATTGACCTTGTCAGCAAATACAATTTATCGTTAAGTTAAATGCTGACTGACTTTATACATACCAATTGTTAGTCTATTATTTACACACTGAATTGACAACAGATTTTTTTCCGTTATTTCCTGATCTTGACAAGAAGCACACGGCGGGTGTGACCGGTCGGCAGGGGATGCTCACTCCTCCATGGCACCTGATCCCACCTCTGATGTTTCGGGGGTCCGTGTTTGCACTGCTCTTATTTTGTATTGTTTTATGGACTTTGAGACTTAATTCTGTTCGTTATCTCCATATCCTTCTTACAGCATTTATGGGTTTCTGTTGGTGTATTTCCGATGTCTACGCAAAATGTTATCACTGCTCTCTCCACCTTTTATTTTTGCTATAATTGCTTGCAATTATTTTTCTTTAATAACCAACAGGGGTTCGAGTATATTCAATTTCGTTGTTCAACCTATTATAGAATTTTATTTTGATTGTTCTATTCAATTGTAAGGCTGTTGTTTTTATACGAATTTCGACTTCTGATTCATTCATGTACTTAAGTGATAAATAGAAGATGCTTGCTCTCTGAAAACTCTAGCAGTCCATGTTTTATGCTTACCTTACAGTTTGTACCGTAATTAGTTCTTTTGAGTTCGATCAATTTCGTTTTACTAGCTCTCTCTCATTTCATGTTCGGCCCTGACGAACATATAGATTCATAATCCTATAAAAACATTCTTAAAGGTATTTAAACCTGTAATGTGCTCAATTGACGACACAAGTACACACAATTATGCTTTTTAAATATTTCTGTAATTCATCTCATCGATCTCATGATAAGATATCCCATACATGGACAAACTTTGGATAATTCCCTTGTTAACTCGCTAGGTAAGTGCATTTATATTTCTGGTAGTTTAAGTAGTAATATAATCTAAATTTATTTGTTTTATGTGTGAGTTAATATTATAGGTAGGCGTCATAGAATTTCACTTGTGTATATAATCTGAATAACTTCATAATTCATTCATGAAAACTTAATGTTAAATGAATTAGTAACTTAGAATAACGACCAGGACACATAAAACGTGTTGCTGGGGAACATATCAAGTACATTAACGTTAGGATGATCAAAAAAATCATAAACCCATTCAGGGCAACAGGTTAACACTATGATCGATAATCGATTACTTTCCAGATATCTTTTGTTACTATACCCTTCTGTTTTTTGATATCTAGTTAATGGTTTGATAAAAATTACTAGTAAGAGGCTCAAGGGCCACCTGAATGTTTCAGCAGATTAAGCTTTGTTACTCAAAAGCAAGAGAAAATACAGATGATCAAGATTAACCTTTCTAATACATTATTTACATTTATAAATTATCAAAGGTAAGTGACAAAGGGGAAGAACTTCTCTCGGTAAAATACAATGTTCAGTTCACAGGTAGAACCAAAACACTTGCAGAACACAAGCCTCCGGCCGACACGCCCAAAAAGAGAAGAAAATGATGTCTGCTACGAGGTTTATCTACGGTGTTTTTGATGGCGATAGCTTTTCACTAAACCTTCTATTACTACAGATTAAGAATCTGCCTCTTTTTTTATTCTTCTCCAACCACTGTTCATTATTTTAATTTAGGTTATATTATATGCATGATGCATTTTAAGATTTTGTCAGTTGTTTGTCTCAATAAATGTTTCAATGGGATGTTTAAGTGTGTAACTGAAAACCATTTTGGCTACCGATTTAGAACTTGTACATACATAGAGCACGCTCTTGCGTATCGAATCGACTGAGGGATATATAAAATCCATATGCAGGCGATGAAGGTATATTGCTGCATACGTAAGGGAAGTTGACGATTGAAAAAGTCAGTCATCACATTTATCATAAAGCTTAGTTATTAGATAATCATTAACGTCTTTTTCAAGTAAATTAAAATTAATACTATCCTCACCCAAGTATACTATCTATTATTTAAATTCATATACAAGTGCATTCTTATCATATATGTGTATGAATGAAAACAAAATACGTACATGTCATGGAAAAATGACAGTTTTATATCAAATGATTTTAAATTAACAAAACTGATGAATAATAATAAATCATATTCTTTTGAAGATTTGGTGAAATGGAGACTGATGAAAACAAAAAGGCTTTAGAGATTACAAAATCAGAAGTTTCCTCAAGTACCCCTGTAAGAAATTCTCCTTGTCATAAATCGGCACAAATCGATATAAACACCACAATAAATGAAAATACTTGTTGTCAACCGGTCTCAACAAATAATTCTATAACAGTGTTATATACAAGATGTACATTGGACGCTCCAGTCTCTTCTGTGTGTCAAAAACATAATTTAAAGGATTTCAACTTGCCTACTTGCAAACAGATTGATTCTGAAAACACTTTGAAGAATGTATTACCAAGTGAACAAGGGTTACCTGTTCAACACAGTAATGTGACAGACTTTATTTTTTCAATAAGTCTTTATCTCTTTTAAAGATATAATGTAAAATATAAGCTAGAACAAAAAGGAACTTTTTGAAAAATGTTTTAACAATTTTTCTTTTCACAGAATGCAGTGCCGAACAGCAGTTGATGAGTTCAAAGGAAATGACATCATCACAAAACACAGTCTTTACCTGTTCAGAGCATTCAGAAATCTCCCACCCTCCACTACCGACAACAGCAACAACAACAAAAACAACAACGGCCATGTCAATACTACCATCCTCCCCAAAAGATTCGTGTATTATTCCAACAAGCAGTGATAATAACTCAGAAGAACAACGTAGTGAGTCTAAATCTTCAGCACGAACTAGTCAGAGTGCAATGGCGGACTCAGTTTCCAACGTAATGACGTCAGATGTGATTACAAAAGAAGTGAAGACAACGTCATTCTCTTCTTTCCATTCACAATATGAACATTCGCCAGCATTAACAGAGTCACTAGGAACATCCAGTAGAGATTCTTCTTTGTCAAGTCACTTAGACACCAACACCTCTATTCCATTGCATACTACTCTCACAAATCACCCAAAACATACAGCTAATACAAACGTTACACAAACCTACACCCATCCACAACTCGTTCCCAAATGCCCCGTTATTCCTCCTATGGAAATGAATTTCTTTCGATTTATGTTTCTTATTCTAAGAAGGGCGCCTATAGCCGTGAGAACTTACTTTGACACCCGTCATCCACCGTTACAGTTAATGACAGATCTGGCAATCAATAAAGAGTCTCTGTCTGCTCTGAGAGGGAAAATTATCTCCTCTCAACAATGGAAGACCCTTTACCCTCCTTCAGGTATTCTACCATTTTTCAAAGGAAAAATAACATATTTGCATGTCAATTTGAATGCATGCTAACCTGAAATGTTAAATAATGGAATTAATAGGTTATGTTTATTTATGAAATGTATACGTCATAACATTATCAAACTGACAGACATTTTCAGGATATGTCAACTCAAGGCATTTTGATGTCACATTGCTGATTCTCCTCTTACGTTATATGACGAATGTTCCTGCTCCTGTGACCGGTTTTGACAAACTTCCAGTACAAACAGATGATAGTGTTGGAGCAGACCTTGCAAGGATAAAGCACTACAGGAACCTTGTTTCCCATTCAAACAATGCAAAACTTACAGAGGAAGATTTCAATGACTATTGGACAGAAGTTGAAAAAGTGTGTATAATTTGGGAGCAAATAATATAATTGATTTATAATTGATTAACTTGTGAGCAAATAATGTGATTGATTTGACGCTTAGATGTAAAAATCACCTTTCTTTTGTTCAGGTTATAGGAAGATTAGGCGGTGAAGCTCAGCTGCTAGAAGCTAAGTCATTGAAGGAATCTCTTATTGAAGAAAAAGATAGGGAGTTGTTGTTAGAAATAAACGAACTAAGAGCCCAGTACCAAGATACTATCCCACGAAATATAAAAGGTATATACATATACACTCTCGATAAAACATTTTTAAGACATTTCATCCAACCAATATTATATAATATAATTCAAACACTAACCTGAAAACATGTTTGCTTAATAATGGTTTTTGAGTTTAGCGTAGAAAGAAAAATGTCTTAATCTATAAAGAAATATATTTATAAATGTTTTCACAGTTGTTTCAGTTCTCATCACTTCTGTAAGTAACTGTAAAGCTACGCTATGAAATTAGTGTCAGTTGCAATGGTCGTCTGCAATTTAATTAAATGCAATAGTTAATGATACTTAATGATACGTAATAATAATAATTAATGGAATATTAATAATTCACATGACTCACGGGAAATTAAAAAAAATCTTCATTTTTGTAAAACCTGATAATTTCACTTTAAAGGGGGCTGGATACAAATTCAAGATAATATTTTCTCAAAGTTTCTGTATAATATCGTAAATCATTTGTTGCTTCAGCATTTCACACAGAAACAGGATAAAAAACCTAATCTAATCTGGAAATAATTTAACATTAACAATAACAGAGCTTGTGCCCTGATTATTAAAAAAATTACGTTTCACTGGATGTGTTTAATTTGTAAACTCTGCACGCATCACTTGAGCACGCACCGACAATACTGGTGAGTTGAATATGCTTTTCACATTTCTACTATGAATTTTCTGGATTAAAGCTTAAATATTTTTCATTAATACACAACAAAATCTCTCTTTGTCATACGTACTAAGGAAAAATTTTCTTTGTGAAAGCACCGGGATGTTCCGATCAAACGCGTCCCGAAATGTCGTAGTTTCAATTATTTCCAGATAAACTAAGTTTTCTTTATTATATTTCAGTATTAAATGCTATAGCAACATACAAAACGTGCATCACGATATTATGTATTAGAAAATTGATGAAAGTATTAACTTCAAATCTGTGTCAAGGCCCCTTTAAAACGTGGATTTAAATGATAAAATTATATACATGTACAGTATATCTTTTTTTTTTTATTGACTTTTTTATTTAGAGCAAATCAGTGACAAATTAGATAAATGGTTAGAAGAGGACACTAAATTTTATGAAACCCGAGCATGTATAGAAGCTGAAAAGTTGATTCAATCCGAAAAATGTGTGACTGTTACTGGAAATGCTGGAGCTGGAAAATCTGCCATTGTACATCACATTGCATTAAAAATGCAAAGATATAATTATGTCGTTCTGCCAATAAAAGTTCCAAGCGAGTTTCTACAATATTTCGATGCGCATTCCGATCAAATATTTGTCATAGATGATCCATGTGGCGAGAAATGTTTAGACGTTCATTTAGCAAATGAATGGAAAAGATATGAAGATGATATAATACGTTCTCTATCAAAAAACGACAAAACTCGACTACTGATCTCATGTCGACTTTCGATTAGTCGTACACATCATTACAAGGATATTAATCTGTTTGATGAAGTCGAGGGCGAAATCGTCAATCTAGTGTCTGCGAAATTTTCACTCACAAGAGAGGAAAAGATGGCCATCTATAAATCCCATACAAGTGACGAATTTCAGCTCAGCAAAAAAATTCTAGACTTGCATGATTGCTTCCCCTTGTTATGCAAACTTATATCAACCAATATGAAATTTAAGAAAAACATAAAGCGTTTTCTGAAGTTTCCTTATAAAGAGTACGATCATGAACTGGATGTACTGAGACACCATCCGACGCCGTACGAATACTGTGCTCTTGCATTGTGCATCTTCTTTGACAACGGAATCCAACTTTCACATTTACAAAAAGGGAAAGATGAAAAGGTCGACGAAATATTTGATGAAGTTTACGAGGAGTGCTGTCTAGAACAGGGTACTTCCAGGAAGAGAATAAAACTAGCTTTGGAAGCATTGACAGATTCCTTTATAATAAAGGACGATGATGCTTATAAATTACTACATGCCAAATTGACAGAAATTATAGCATGTCATTTTGCAAAAGAATCTCTTCATCTCTTGATAAAGTTTGCTCCTATGTGGATTTTGGATGCAAGACTTAGAAATCCGAGTTGCATGTCCATTAAAGATATAGATGAAAGTGGATACTTTATCCTCCTAAATTCACTTTGTAAACCTGTTCTTGCTGAAAGAATATTAAATTGTTTGGAATCAGAGAGCATCTGTTCACATCAAAAGGATTCTATGAAACAAATGGAAGATGTTTATGATTTGCTTTTTAATTTTTGCTTTCCCGATGATCAAATAGAAACACTCTTATTCGACGGATTGAAGTCAAATGGAAAATTAAATTTCCTTTTGCATAAACGAAATTGTATCGAAAATCCAAGAATTATGGATTACATAGAATATAAAAAGGAATTGAAAGAACAGGAATACGAAAAGGAGGAACTAAAGGAACTTGAAATGGTCCATCAGAAAAATTGGATACCGGTTCGTTCGATCACAAGAATAATAGCTGTCTACAATGGAAACATGCCAAACTTTTACAGAAATGTATCAGCGAGACAACTTCTTGAAATCAATGAAAATAACTTTCTTTTTTGGCTAGTTGGTGCGGGGTGGACTAATTTCTTGGTCCGGTCATTAGAGGTTGCTGACACTGTGTTAAAGGATGAGTTATTTATATGTAAAAACTCAGCTTTTCTTCTGTCATTATTCAGTGGGAATGTACATATGGTAAAATTCTGTTTTAAACTGTTAGGTCCAGATTTCAATGGGACATATACCTGTTTTCTTTGTAAACAGACTTGTGATTCATCGAAACATCTAAGACATAATTGTCTTGTAGAAGGCCTAAATTTTGTAACTGTGCCATGTTTGATTGGGAAGAAAGAAATTTTGGAGTTTCTTCTCACAGAAAGAATTTGTAACAGGGATGACTTAAACAAATTTGTTTGTTATCAATACCAATCAGTAACACCACTTACTGCAGCCTGTAAAATTGGTCATACTGATATAGTTAACTTACTGATTCAGAATGGAGCACTTGTTAATCTGAAAGACAAAAACGGTAATACTCCTCTTGTTGTAAGCTGTGAAAATGGAAACAACAAAGTTGTGCAATTGTTAGTGGAAAATGGTGCGGATTTAGAAGAAAAATGTTGTTTAGACATGTTTAAAAGCGAATTTATTCTAGATACTTTTGAAGATGAACTGGAAGAGGAAGGTTGGTCAGCACTTTGGTGGGCGTGTTACGGTGGTTATTTAACAAGTGTCTCATATCTGCTTGATAAAGGTGCAGATATTCACAATACAAATAAAGCAGGCAAAACTCCACTCTGGGCTGCTATACAAAGTAAGAATTATGAGGTGGTAGCTTTACTCATGAAAAAAGGCTTGAATGTAAATGAACAAGATAAGAATGGAAGAACACCAATATGGTGGGCTTCAAATGTAGGTCAACACGAAATTCTATACCTCTTTCAGGGTCTAAAAGGAGACGTCAATATCTACGACAATAATGATATATCCCCATTGTACACAGCATGTTACAGGAACAATATCAAAACTGCAGAGGTGTTGATAAAACACGGCGCTAAAATTAATGCAAATCATCCATCGCAACCTTCGCCATTAATTGGTGCGTGCTGTATGAAAGACATCGAATTGGTTTCCCTTCTTATTGGATCTGGTGCCGATGTTAATAGTATATTTGAAGGAATTTGTTCTCCTCTCTCTATTGCAACATGGTCGTCTTTCGAGAGTGGAATGACAATATTACTAGAAAACGGTGCTAAAATCAACATGAAGTTGAATAAGGGACAAACTGTACTCATTCAATGTATATGGAATATTGATAATTTTGCTAAAAAACTCCGTTACAGATTACATGATATAAAAGCTTTTGACGATTTATGCTTTAATTTTTATCCTGATACGTCAGAAGATTTTCCTGCACTTGTGTCTCTTTTAATCAAATACGGAGCTGATCTGAACTGTCAAGATGACAATGGATTAACAGCACTAATGGGTGCCGTCTTATACAATAGAGAATGTACAAAACTTCTGTTAGAGAATGGAGCTAGTGTTAATTTGCAAGAAAAGGACTCGCGGACCGCTTTACATAATGCATGTCTAAGACGGAACCATGCAACAGTTTTATTGTTAACAGAATACGGAGCAAGTATAGACGCGAAAGATGTCCATGGATTCACGCCATCACATATTGCATGCGAACTTTTAGATGAAAAGACAATCAAAATTCTTTTAAACAAAGGAGCAGACATTAATGTAATTGACAACAACGGATTTACCCCATTACTTCGTTTACTTTATCTTGAAGCATCTAAAAAAGACAGTAAAAAAGGCAATAATTTTAATGGAAATGATGAGGAAAAAAGATCAAATTGTGTGGTTGCCATCGCTCTGAAGCTTCTAGACCATGGTGCTGACCCGATGGTTCGTGCATTGGATTGCGATGCATGGTTTTTGGCAAAAGTATTGGACTATAAAAATCTTACCGAGGCGTTGTGTGAGAAAATAGATGAAATCAATGCTACCGGTAAATACTAAATACGAACGAAAAGGTTACAATCTTATGCAGGAATTAATAATTAATAAAAAATAATATTCAAAACCTCATGACCAATAGGTTTAAACTGATTTAGTGTTTAAATTCAAATAGACTCTTGCGAGGTAAAGAGTTGTTCCTCGCAAATCCCACTGTGGGACGTGCATGGGGACCGGTCCATCGGATGAGACCGTACAAACCGAGGCCCCGTGTCGCAGTAGGTGCTGACACGAAAAAGATTCCCCATTGCTCAATGGCCCTGAGTGCCGAGTATGGGTCAAAATTTGTAGCTCTCCACCGGCAACTTGTGGCGTCTCCGTATGAGTGAAAAATTCTCGAGAGAGACATTAAACAACATACAATCAATCAAACAGACACTTACAGGTATGTATGTGTATGTACATATATATTAATATATTTTTCAACTTTTTATTCTTTCTGATGTGCTATTATTTTGCTACGTATTCGATGTCTGTTTGAATGTATTGCGAGCACGCTTTTTGCATGAAATCAATATATAAATATATATATAGATATATGGAAATATATAAATCTCTGCAGATAAAAAAGTACAGTAGATATACTGTGTAAATAGAAAAGTTTGATGTTTTCGGTTGATCTTTAAAATATATAAAGATGTATCATCATAGTAAAATATATTTATCATATCTCCTCTGTTACAACAATTTTAATAAAAATCATATGCGAAACTATGAATAGAATTATAAAAAATACTATTTTTCCCATTTTTTTCTTTTATGCCTGCTTAAGTGCGTATACAGTAATTTTAGGATCTCAGTATCTAATTTGCTCCTTTGATAATTTGGAAAATGAAACGTGACTTGCTTTAGTGATATTCATTAATGAGTACGCCGCCTAACGTCAAGAAATCTCGCTATGTTTTTGATTATGGAAATCATGGAAGAATCACTTCACCAGAAAATAGACTACTTACTGCAAGTTTCCATATATAGTTGCGCCTCAAGTGTCATTAACACAAAACTAATCAAACTATATGCAACCCCCTCTACATAAAAATTGTATTTATGTTTGTTCAAAGTTCAGAGCCTATTGGAGGCATACAACAAGATCAGTATAACCATATAGATTTTTTAAAATGCAGCTGCACCATAGAAACTCCAAATACTCCCATAAAGTGCTAACATTTCGTAGACCCATTGTTAAACAGACAGGCTGGAGGCTGGAGTTTGAAATTCTACATTGTTAAATTGAATTACATGTATATAACGGTTAGAAATATTCGTAGAATAACAATAGGTCAAATCATCATTCCAAATGAAATACCCTAAAGTAGTCAGCTCTCTGTGTATTTGAATCATTACTCTACAGGCTGAATCGGAACCACAACTGGAATTCGAAGATTTACAAAAATACTCAGAGACAGGAACCTAAGGAAATTTTTGTCAATATGAACATGCTAACAATATTTCAATATATGTTATATGTATCTAAAAGGTATGGCAATCTATAACCAGTTCAATGGTTACTCGACGGGATCGATGAATTTTGATAATTAAAAAAGTAATATGTGTAAACTTTAACTTCATTTTCTTAAAAATTAAACTAAAAATTTATATGGCTTACTGAGTATTCCCCGAAGTGTTATGCAACAGAAACAATAAGTAATTAGGCCTAAACACAGTAATTAAGAAACCCTCTGGTAGTGTTTACCTGTAATTTATAAGTCAGAATCAGCATAAATCTATCAAATACCGTATAAGTGGAAATTTTAGCGAGACACAAATTTAGCGATTGCTCCTTAAAAAGTTGTATTTTATTTTTAGTGAGATGTTATTTTAGCGATTTTAAAATGTTCATGAAAGAACCTATTTAAAAAAACGCAATAAATTTTTAGCGATATGTCATTTTAGCGATCTCAGCATCCTCGTTAATAATGCCAAAATTAAATCCTCGCTAAAATTTATACTTATACGGTACCCAGTAAAGCAGGACATGGCAGAAGGTTGAGTACAACTATTCATGAATTACTTTATTTATAAATAATTAAGATCACTTCCAAATCGATTATGGATTACTTGATATGCCTGTATTTCTGGTCCCTTTACTGATTGAATAAAATCCATAATGTTTGCTGCAACAAACCGCCTGTTTTTTGTTTTTGTTATTTTTTCAATTGCTTTCTTTTTATGATGTAGACAGTAATTTTATGATCTCAGTGATATCTAATTTGCTCCAGTGGCTGTTAGAAAAATTAAACATGACTTACTTTATTTCCACTTATTTATAAGGGGAAAAGACTGTAGTACTTAAAGAATTTGAAAACGAAACAAAAATGTTGACAGGTATATAATCAGGTTACTACGTCAACTAACACTTGAAATCTCATTCTCTATTTGATTATGCAATTCATGAAAGAACCACGTAACCAAAATACTGACTGGATGGTCACTGCAAGTTTAACCATAACTATATGATTCTGCCTCAAGTGGGACCAGAGAATATTGTAACTTATTTTCATCAACTCATCGCACCTGGTCAATTCCACGGTTTTGGGTTTTCAACATTAAATGATTGGAAATAGTTGATTGATTTTACCGTCAAAATATACAAATATTCCTAATCTTAATCAGAGGCATGCAACGATAAACTGGTTTTTCTACCCTGACACAAGAGCCCAGTTGCCCCTGGACTACCGCTTATACTGTAGGATGCCTTCAATATTCAGGACGGACAGTATGACAGCCCTTCAACCACTACACTCATTGTAGGGAAGTTTATTCACGACAATAAGTATAGAAGTCTGGACGGACTGGTCAGCCAATGCAGGCACAAACTATGGTCAGCCTCTACATTGAAGATCAACCTCATTTGTGGTAGGCCTTAACTGATTTGGCCTTTTGTTTTTCTAATTTGGTCTTTCTCTTATTGTGACGTGCAACTTATATGCTTGCAGCAGCACCCTTTTTTGTGGTCACACTTAAGCCATATATGGCGTATTTTTGATAATTTCAGTTAAACGAAATTGAAGAGATGTGAATTACACAATTTAAATCAGTCGCGTTTTAATTAATATCAAGAATTTAAAAATGTTACCAGACTCCACATTTAAATAACAGACCACTTTAGATTCAATTTAATTATAAATATGGAAAAACTGAGAGCATTTATTTTGCAGGTAATTCGCTACATCGAAATTAGAAGTGTTATATGTGATAATAATAATAAAAAAACTGAAGTCAGTCACACTGTTCTTTATTTAATATGCCATTAACCTTTATCTTTGTTAAACATCTAAAAAAACAGAGGAGGTAGATTCTGTAGAATCTTTTATTCCGACTTCAATGGGAATAAATTATGAAATTCCTATTTAGAGCAAGAACAAATAAAATGCATCATCCATTAATCATCAACTCTATTCTTTTATTCCTTTCTATCATTCAGAATCATATTAAAATCACTTATAATTTCAATATCAACTTATATGCTCCAGTAATATTTAATGTCTTCTTTAAAAGAAGTTTATTTCAAACGATTGCACTTGTATTCATACCTATACTATAACATTGCTAAAACAGGGAATGGAAAATGGCGCACCAATCTGATTTTTTTTTTCGTTTCAATGGCCACGGTTATCATTTTTGAACTTGTTGCAAATAGAACACATCATTATAATAATAAATATAAATTTATCAATATTTCCCCCTCCCCCACTTTTTTCAAAGTTTTACTGTTTACTAGTATCTAAAAAATCAGTGCCCCTTCCCAATTTTGTAGTATCGTGAATTATATCCAGAATATAAATGTTTGATTCTAGATCTACCGCCGAATATTCATGAAAAAAACTTTTATTTAAAAAAGGCAATGAGGCAATGAAGGCTAAACAAGGATAAACAAAGAATAATAGAGATCGGGCTTGTGAGGAATATACCATGTTTTACTTCGGAAATATAAAAAATACATTATAAGAGAATCTGGATTTACATGTAGCCGAACAAGATGGATGAACAAGATATGTCACATCCATGTATCATGCTAAGTATTAAAATTTAAACGATTTTAATGAACATATGAAATTACTTTAAGAGTTCTCGCAGAAATAAGCAGTTGGTACTTACGAGGGCTGTTCAATAAATAATGTCATGAACTGTATGACATACAATACAGATATCAATGGGATCGGCATTCTCAAAATATAAAGTGACGATTGATTACACCTAAGACCTAAACTAATAAAGAACGTACACCGGGAATCGCCAATGAATACAAAATTGACGAGAGAAAACTTTGAAGAGCGAAAGTCATGCGTCCTGCTCAAACTATCCACTTTTACAGTATTTTTTTCTACATGCAAGATACTGAACAAAGTATTATTGTAATTATTTTATTATATTTATGACTTTTTAATTTTAGATCGAACAAGTGGTTCTTATTCTATCGATTACACTTTATTCAATGATTCTCTTCTCTTTCCAGTTTTTTGCATTGATAATTATAAGCCGCAATTTGAAAATAAGCCGGTCTTGAAAATGAGCCCCCACTTTCTTACCAAAACTTAGAATAAGCCGCGGCTTATTTTCAAGATTTTAGGGTATTTATTTTCCATATTTTTTTAAAAGACCAAATAGATTAAAATAGATTATACTGAAAAATCGATGTACCTCATCCAACATGAATAGACGTACTTAACGATATAAATAAACATCAAACTTACGTAGTTTTAAAAAATACCCAAGATAGTTGATTATTCCATTAGTAACTTTTGATAGCTTTATCATTAAATAAAAAGGAGGGAAACTGCCGCTATGGGATCTGCAAGAGTTCCTATTGCTATCAATTTGTATCTCACTGGACAAGTCCTGTTTCTGTTAAGGACATGCTACTCTCAGTGCTTCGACTCAAAAACTTTGCTTATTAGCAATTATGAAAATTCCTCAGTGCCTGGTTTTAACCATTTGACCAATGCTGGCATGGGAATGTGCATGATGGTTTGTTACAAGTTTTCATTATGTTTGTCAGTGGACTGGACACGAGAAAAAAAGACGTGCAGTCTTAACACGAGATTTTCCATCCAGAATGTTAGTCAGCTATTGACAGAAGATATCATCATTCATGTTGACCGGGAAAATTTCCCGAAGGTAAGAAAAAGTCTCGAAACACTTTGATTAATGAAGTGAATAACTGATACAACTAATAAAAACTCTACTCTAAGATGATATATTTTCAGCATCTTGTTGGTGAATGTCTAAACCATTCATGTACTGATGATGCTATATGTATTCGTGGAGACTGTTTACCTGTTTTGGAAGGTAAAATAATTTCAACCAACGCCTTTGTTGTTGATAACTCTAAAATTCATTACGCTAAATTTCAAGTTTTGTTGAAATTTTCATCTTCAATTTATCGATTTTTTTTTATCTTCTAAGGTAATCTGCATGTTTCTGTTGTACTTTTTCTTCATTCAAATACATAATATTTTTATAACAATAATGTGCATTTTTTCGCTTTGTGTGTTTTTGTCTGCTTAAGAAAGAGGATGGATGTCTTTAAATTATACACTGTTTTTTGTTTCTCTGTTTGTTAAACGGCCCCTTCGAGAATTTTTCCCTCTATTTAGCCACCAAATCTTCCTTCGGTAGAAAAATGAAATTTTAAATCTGCACTCGATACCTTGGGCTTTAGAGCAGGGAGGGGTCTTTTTCCTGCCAACACTTACTTGGGTTAAACGGTTCCGGTTGCATATGTGTATGAAATCTCTCCAAATCTTGCAGTGGTATTCGAAATCGCATTGTAAGGATCCACTCCTCTTTCTACGACTCTAGAACAAATCTGAACACTGATCTACGAGGGCGATAGGGCCTGAATTCAATTATTTACTGTATTATTAGCTGAAACAACAAAAACCTTGCAACCTAACAGCATAACATTTAAAAAAGAGAGATAACTTCCATATATTAATGTTTTTCATGATGCTATATGCATATATGGAACACTCGAGTTTTGCACTTTAGTCAAAATCAATGTTTATGATGCATATGTAAGGAAGGATATGGAGATAACGAACATTATTCAAGCTCATAAGTCCATTCAAACAATGCAAATCAGAGCAACTATACGGACCTCTAAAACACCAGAGGGGATCAGGTGTCATGGAGGAGTGAGCATCCCCTGCCAACCGGTCACACCCGCCGTGTGCTCCTTGTCATGATCAGGAAATAACGGAAAAAATCCGTCGTCAATTCAGTGTATAAATAATGGACAAACAATTGGTGTGAAAAACGTCAGTCAGCAATTGACTCAATGATAAACTGTATTTGCATCGACCATAGAACTGACGAAATGATGACTTTAAACGAGACTGCTGATATTCTTGTTTCATAAACTTGCTTGTCAATAATTTACCTCGTTTGAAAAATTCCATATACGTAGAGCATGCTCTTGCGTATCGAATCAACTGAGATATATATACTCCGTATGCAGGTGATGAAGGTATATTGCTGCATAAGTAAGGGAAGTTGACGATAGAAAAGTTAAAGTCATCACGTTTATCATATAGCTTGGTTGTTAGATTACCATTAGTGTTTTTTTTTTTTTTTTTTTTTTTAATAGAATTTTTTAGTATCCACATCTGATTCACACCACTTCTTGACTATAAAGTTGCACAGCACTCTTGAAGTTTTCCTTCACGACTGTCAATATCTTAGTGAGGAGTAACGAAAGAGGCTTGGTTGAACATTTACTGGAACCTGCAATGTATCTTTGTTTGTTAGGATTCTTATGACGTTTTGGAATCCAATATATATAAGGTAGTTCAAATTCATTTTGGCTCTGTGGAATATTAAAAGTATTCAAAACTGACAGGTGATTTTGAAGAATTTCTTCCTTAGAAAGGGAAGTATAAGTAGGATTACCACTTGTAGAATTAAATCCAAGTTCTTCTACAATGCAATTTATATAATGAGCCTTACAAACAAAGACAATGTTCTTACCTGCTTCGTCCGCAGGAACCAGTACGTACTGATCGTGTAATCTATCTAACTCCTTTTTCACTTCTGGTTTATTGAACACAGAAGGATAGATAGTTTTCATATTGCCCCTCAATCTTTTAATACGTGAATTTAACATGGGTCTGATACATTTAATCCATTCTGACAAGGTGTCAACGTCTTCTTTTTCATATCTGGCCCATCGTCTGGCGTAGTTTTCCACAGAATCCATAATATTTATGAAATTCCGACGCCAGTTGAAGGATCGGGGTTACCTATATTTAGGACCTTTCAAAATAAGTGATCCAAGGTCCTCATTACGAACTATATTTAAAAAATACATCTGAACTAAAGTGTAGGCATCTGAAGTGTGGGATTTTCATGATGAATCAAACAAAAATATGAATGATGTTCCATAAAAAAAATGAAGAGTTAAAATTGATGTTCCATAAAAAAATGAAGCGTTAAGGATTTATTCTTCTGATCATTTTACCCCAAGTGGGTAAACATGTCGGAAAATTCAAACTGATAACAATTTACCAACAAGTTTTTAAAGTTTTTATGATTCACATGTTTAACTATATTTATTTTTAAATAAAAAATCTTTCTCTGTAGTATTAATGACTAAGACGTGTGCAGAATTACAGTCATTTAGGGTATTCCGAATCACCCTGCATTTCGCGACACTCGGTAATTTACCTTATCGCTTATCTTATACGAGACATGCACACGTGTGACAACTAAATATTCTTTCACAACATGGTTCATGCTTAATACATACAAAAAATAAAGAGGTAAACGTAATGCGTTAATTAAAAAAATAATTAATTCATTCGTTAACTTGCTATCCTTCTCGAAAAAAAAGTCCGCCTATAAACGTTGCAGAATATTTCTCATCGATGTCGTGGCGTTGTTGGTGGATGAAACCTGGCATATTAGGTATTGACAGAACGGCAATTTTATGAGCTTTCATGAGCATTAATAATTTTTTATTACATCTCATAAATGTATATGTTACAACCGCATTTGTAGCCCCCTACAATTTGGGGTATTTCGAATCATGTATGTGCAGGACCGCAACTGAAGAAATTGCACACGCTGCATACTTGTTATATGCCCGATATTTTGATTACATCGGTTTTCTTTACATGCAAGGGACCTATGAAAATTATGAAATGGAAAAGCTGTGAAGAGTTAATGAGCAGCTTGACCAGTGTTGATCCTTTTATCATACGTGTTTAAATATGGAGTTGCAAGCATATACACATGTACACATACATATATGTACACTGTGCACGTATCCAGTGATTTATGTCACATTTAATAATTGTGATACGTATATCTAAACAAGAGCTAGTCTTTACTCCTTTTCACACATTTCTTTTATCATCATCATCATTGCATGTATGATCTTTTTTCTTGGTAATAATTGCTTTTCTGCATGATCCGCTTCTGAAAAGCTGTTTTATAGTGCGAATAAAGAGGGGGGTGTTGATAACTTTCAAATAAACAAGAACAATCAAGAAAATTTTAATTCTTTTTATTCTTGGAGCTTTTTATAAACAATACTAACTAGTTCATCAATTATGATGATGTTATCTGACCGTTTTCAACCCATTTACCTGGTGATTCGAAATACCCGGAAGTGATTCGCAATACACTAAAAAGGTGATCCAAATATAACCCCGGTCAAGGTCGCTGTATTGAAGATAGACTCGTTCTATAAAGTAGATCTGATTTTTCACTAAATTGGCTTTCCTTTGATACCAAACAACCATGTGAAAAGTTTTTAATAAAATCATCTGCAGTCAAAATGTAAAAGGTGATTCGGAATACCCTAAATGACTGTATGATATTTACGACATACGATCGTATTTCTGATCAAAATTCTATCAAAGTTGCACGGCATGAATTTGAAACAAAGCTGAAAAATTATACAGTTAAACTAAATTATTTTCGCTCTCATTATGGAACCACGAAGAGTTAGAATTTTGGTGTTACATATATTTTCAATATCTGATTCCGCGACTGCTCCGGGTACCCCTACTATTGACACATTTATATACCATTGTAGAGAAAATATTCAATATTTGTGAAATATTTCTTGCTATTAATAATTTGTAGTGTATGTCAAACGTATATGCAAATTTTCACCGAAAGACGTTCATTAGAAAGCAACATATACACAATGTCTCAATAATTTTCGAACAGCCCTCGTAGGCCTAAGAAAGTCGACAAGTGAAATCGACATGATCGAGACGGGAAGAATACGGGATCGCCCGTTTCAAAGCGACAGGAATGCCGAATGGTACTCCGTTGAAAGAGCCAACCGACAGAAATTTTAAAACATTTAAAACAATTAGGCCTACAGGTACATTCTCTAAAGCGGTCCCCAAACATGCCAGCCAAGAGCGCCGAACTATGTTGACGACGTTCCAGTAGCAGCGGAAAAGCGAAAATGTAGGTTTCCAATGCTTTCAAACTTATTGAAAATAACAATGTTTATGCATCATAGATACAAAAGTTTCAAAATACATAGTATACTGTCACATCGCAAACTGAAACATGGCATACGCATGTTACATAACGTTAGGCCTAAGGGGTCTTCAGATGCGTGCAGACGACATGCATTCGTATTATCTTTTTTATTGCAACTTTAGCAAGTAGTAATTTCCTTTGATATTGTAAATGCAGAATATCTATCCTAAATTTATAGACATACCATAAGAAAATAATGAGATAACATCTATAATTATTCGGTAAGAAACTAGGTCGCTTCATTCTACGGCGGCCTATGTGGGTTAAAAAATGGAATATTTCTGAAACATCACAGAACATATAAAATTTATTTGAGTTTAAACTACAGTCTTTGGTTCATAAAAACAAAGTCATATAGACAAAATAATGATTTTACATTTTTTCAACAATGATATTACCAGTAAATTATAATCTATTTTTTTCTAAATTAAATTTTTACAGGTAAGTCTTGTTTTCACAAAAATCACAAATAAAGAACTTTAGAAGAGAGCAGGGTTTAAGAACCACTAAAATTAGATGGAGAAAACCATGCAAATAAGATTGAGAAAGAGAGACTGGATATGAAAGATCCCAGGAAAGCCACCATCCAACACCACACACCAGGACCTAATCCGGAACTCGCAGGGCAATAGAAAGAAAGGACATCCAACAAACTATTATGAAGTTTTATTTGTTAAATGAATACTTTTTGTTCATAAAAAGCTTTTCTTAACAAATTTGCAATAATTTCCTGAAATTATCACACTTATTTTGAATATTTGGTGAATAAAACACATACTTTGAAGCCTAAATGCTTTGATTCATTTTCATTAAATGCTAAAAAAGAAATAAGGGGTGGGGATATAAAAAATATCAAAACTTTCTTATATGTACACTAACCCCTAATTTTCATGATATGAAAAGGAACCATAATGCCTAAAGAAACTGTACTACAATTTTCTGAAAAAGTTTAATTGTAGAAATATGTTTTTCTCTGGTTTTTCAAGCAATTTTATAGGAAACAATTTGCCTATTTTTGACACGGATGAACAACATTTTTGAGTACAATTTATCTAATTGGTGTTTATTTGCTCATATTTTGCTTTAAAAATTAACTTTGCAATACTTTAAAGTAAATTTAAGCCAAATTAAGTTTAAATTGATTGTATTTATTAGTTTATGAGGTATTTTTATGGTCTAATAGGTTTTTTAATTAACTTCCCATGCTCTATTTTGGCCTGTGTTGGAGGGGTTGAATCTCTCTTAGATGAACACTAACATACACTTTTCTTGTCTTTAAATTATTTCTAGGATATTACACTTTCAGAAAAATATAATCATGTGGAAAGTTTAATGCACGTTTTTTTCGGGTATCAGAATACATCCTTAAAAATGCTTGTGTTTGGTTCTGAAATAATTGATCTTTGAAGTTCAAACTACGTTAATACGCAGGTGCATGGACATAGAAAAGACGAGAGGAAATCAACAGGTGGTACATTTTACATCATGTTATGCACGAATACAAAAGTAAATAAAGCAAAGTGACTAATGATTTCATTTATTTAAATAGAAAAAATATATAAGGACTGTTCGGAGATTTTGAAAAGAAACCCCAGCAGGAAGAACCAAGATGGCAAATACATTATTTACGCCGACACCAAAAAAGAAGTTTTCTGTGACATGACGACAGATGAAGGCGGTTGGACAGTGAGTATCGTTTTTTTTAATAACTTCTCTTTCTCAATTGAGTAATCTTTAATAATAATTCGGTTATGAATATCAATTAATTATGTTGAAATTAATGTTAGACTGTAAGGAATGCTCATCATTTTTTTAAAAAAAATATATTACTAGATTATTATTTTTTTTTTAATTTTTCATTAGATATATTGCAGATTGTAGCATGCAATCTGTAAAAGGTGAAAAAACGGACAGTAATGGATCTCAAAAAATGTATATGCTAAAATAGAAATCTTTGAACAAGATGGAAGTCGTAATTTCATTCCATATGCAGATGATAGTGGAATATTGCTTTATAAATAAGAAAATTAAACGATAGAAAAGTTGAAGTCACATCTTTTGTCAAACAGTTGAGTTTTCATTTGGCCATAATCTCTATGTCTGCAGATGTTGCTTAATCCATATGATAAGGTGTCATTAAAAAATGTCATTACTATAACGCTGCAAAACTATATATTCCTACCCCCTGGTCG
>NW_026935925.1:0-6853 GCF_032062105.1 Saccostrea cuccullata | reverse complement strand
CCCGTGTAAAATGAAATACCCGAAAATACTACATTAAAACAGATATAAGAGTGTCATTCAAAAGACACGTATACAATTGATATATGTTAATATATCTGACACTGACGTAAAATTTTGGAAGTTCTCATTTTTCCGAGATGTAATTGCTGAAAGCAGTATAGTCCAAAAGGAGTAGTGAAGGAAGTCAATTTAGGTTTTTCATATGGTAAAATTTATGATGCATGTACTTCATCATTAAATTAATGATCACCTGATTGTTACTATCTAATTCATTCATTATTTTTGTGAATTTTTTTAAATCGTCAAAATATAATGATGATGATTGTTTTCAAAATGTAAAAAAAATTCAATTTTTCTAATTCTTTGATTATATTCTAAACAAGTGTAATATTTACTAGTTCTAATAAGTTTAGTGTAATATTACCACTTATGAGGGCTCGGATGAGTAAGTTATTTCAGTAACCATATGTTCCTCCATTCCGGACATCTTAAGTCCTCTCAGATATATAATCATATTAACCCTTAGTACCAACCTATCAAGTCTTATTACGTCTATCAATGTAAGTAATCCTGATTGCAGATATAAGGGGTGAATGTCCTAATTAATGGCAGCGTTTGTTTTTGAAAGTCATCTAAAAGATATATATGCCGTATTAGTGTTTTATTTTAAAAGAAATAAATATATGTGGTGTTTCATCAAGTTTTATAAGTTACATGTATATACTTTCTGCAAATAAGACAATTCCACTCCATCACTTTTAAAAGTTATGAAATATTATTTGGTAAAAATCATTTTCTCTCCGTGTCGGATAAAAAACCGCCTCATTGAAATATTCATCATCACGTACTCCCCAGCGGGCACACAACGTAGTTTAAACTTGAAAAATTGAAGTTAGGTTTAGACGTTGATAAATCTAGATAAAAATTGATTCAACGTTGACTTTTTAACGTTGATAATTTAATGTTGAAATAACATTAATTTAAAATTAGTTGAATTGCCAACATTGATTCAACGTCGGATCTTGCTAGCGGGCCAGCCTATTTTTCGCTATAGATAATTTGGACTATGATATGTGGACTATAACACTGTCGGATCATAAAGAGGTCGGATTTGACAAAGTCGCACTACCGTATACCTAAATCTGGAAATTTTTGCTGTAGATAAATTTTTAACAAATTTGCGAGCATTGCATTCGCAAAAATATTTTTTGTAAAAATAATTCAACAGTAAGAAAATGTAAACAAAGCTGTGGTCATTCACAAAATTTTGAAACGTAAAAATTAATCAACAGCATTTTGACCCAGATTCGCAAAATAAAATGACGCAAAAATTTCGAATTTAGGTATCATTGCTAACTATTATAATTAACAAGGATGGTAAATATTTACTTTTGAAAGTTTTAAATTTGTAATATTGATTTTCAAAAACAATAACATTAGAATCACATGGAAAATAGTTTAAAGTATAAAGTGCTGCTTATTTTTTTCAGAAATTTTATGTGTAGATCATGAAATGAACAAATTGAACACAGAAAATAGAAAGAGTAACGATTTATTACCACAGCATTAAATATAATATATGAGGTGCATATGAAAATAATACTTACTATTATATCTATTTAAATCATGATGGAAAACATCATGGAGTCAGAAAATCACAGTGATATACGTGGTTGTGAGAAAAAAAAATATATCTGTGATGAGGAGTTATCTTTTTTCTAAAAATTTCTTCATGTGAAAAAAAAGTCACTCTAATTAAAATACTGTATTAAGTACTTGAAATATTAAACCATTTTTAAAATGGTACTTAAAAAGATACAACTTATTCAGTTTATATGGCATTTGATGTTGGATTTAAATGTTTTATTGTTAAATATAATAAAAAAAATTACAAAGAAATATGCAAACGAAATAGAAAGTAATTTTTCCATCATATGTTTGATCTCATAAAATTGACTACTCAGGGGTCTCAGGAAACTGAATAAGAAAACTATAGTAGTATTACAATTTTGCATTTTGAAAGTTATCATGTCTTATCAGAGGGTCGCTATCCCTCCAACAATTAAGAAGGCATCATAGCAACCGTGCAATAAAACGGTTAAAATTTTAAGTAAGTTTTTTATTACTATATGACCCCCCTTTCCCTTTAATCAAAATAAATAATTGAATAGATGTTGAATCAACTGTTTTTCAACATATATTCAACGTTGATTATCAATGTTGATTCAATGTTAAGACTTCAACGTTGATACAATTTTTCAAAATCTAACATAAAATCAATGTTGAATCACCATAGAAAAACAACGTTGATTCAAAGTTTATTCAATGTTTTGTGCCTGCTGGGCGTGGTCTCGCATGTTCACAGCAAACAATGGTTCCATGCAATCTCGTGAATGAACCGAAAGCATGATGGTTACTCGTTTTTCTACAAACACATGAGCTAGGGATTGAATATGTGAGCGTACCCCAGAGTTGGTTGCTTTTTGTACCGAGGCATAATCACGTGCAATTGTTTTTCACTGGACATTTTCAGTCGGGTGAACAGCTATCAACGACTATGGATAAAGAAGTGTGGAAACCATGTTGTGCCAAAATGAAATAACTTATACAAAAAAATTTATATAATTTGATCAATCAAAATGGTTATAAGATACATTCGATTCTGCATTTTTAATGGTTCAAAACAAAAAAAGTATTCCACAGATTATCATGTATAAATCTACAAAATACCGAATGCCAAAACCAAAATACTACTAAATAATATAGATATATTCCTTACATATGAACCACAGTATTTCTGACCCCTTGAAAATAATATAAAAATTCTTGCAAGTAGGTAATCAGCTTTGGTTGGGTAATTCGAAAGTGAAATTTGGAGTTTGGCAGTAAAGTTAAATAAGGTAATGTTTCTAACTGTTCTATCCCCCCACCCACTTTAAAAAAAACCTGAATTAATTTTTCTTAATGGTGTTCATCGAAATGCTTGGTTGTGCCCTCAAACTGGAATAGTTTTTAGGGGCCTGGAATTCCTAAACCCATTTTATTTTATTTTATTTGCCCAACTATATATTTCTAAGAAAAGATGTATTGTATGTAAGTTTCATCTACATATGTTATATATAGTTCATATTAAAAAAAACCCTAAGGGATAATTGACGATATCCCATTCAGGGTGTTAAAAAAGCAGTTTAAATTACTTTATATGCATTGTACTTGACAAAATATTTTTTTGGGATAATGCGCTCCATTGAAGATCCGTAGTCGCTTTGTTACAACGCGAAATGTAATAACAACGCGAAATGTAATAAACCTGGATTATTACATTTTGCGTTTTTCTTTTGCTCAAATAACCAAATGTAATAAAAAATGTAACAACACTTTTTGGGAAAATTATTACATTTCGCGTTATTATTTTCGTGGGATAACGCAAAATGTAATAACCAAAATGTAATAACACGATTTTTGGATTATAATAGGTTGTTACATTTTGCGTGAGATTAAGCAAAAAGAGAAAGCAAAATGTAATAACACATTTTTTTTTTGCCAGATTGAGTACAATTTTCAATAATGTAATGTAAAATAAAACAAAAAAAAAAAGAAAAAAAATAATTCAATTTCTTACAATTAATAATTTTTTGTTAACTGTGTAATAAAAGATAAAAAAATATTTTTTTAATATATTGATTTAATTAGTTACATGTATTCTAAATCAGTTTAATAAATGCATTGAAATAATCATAAACTTTAAAATTCGGCACCGCTCTCCAATTCACTTTCATCTTTAACGTCAAAGTTCCTAAAACCCTTTTTGACACATTTCTAATTAGCAAATTTGTGACGTAAACCAGGCTATTGTGACGTCTCTTTTTGGAGTTTTCGTTCAACATGTTCAACAAACGAGAACAATATTGCGGGAAGATACATGGGGTTTAAGAGGTGGAATATGACGAAAAGCGTGCTGACAGCCGGGAAAATAAGGTTTTTCGGCCTTATCACGTGATAACCTAGAACCAAACAGATAAGGTGTTGTGTAGAATATTTATAATGAGGTATAATAATATTTGTTATGATATAGGGTCACAAAGTAAGGTACCATCGGTCCGTACTAGCATTGGAGTAATGGGAAAACTCAGGAGGGTGGCTGTGTTAGATAACTCCTACCATGTCATAACCACCTTTAACCAACACCAAAATTTGGATGTATACCTCTCATAAACATGAAAAGTGACTACCAAATTATAACTTGGTTAAAGATGGTTATGACATGTAAATAAAAGCAATATGAGCTGTATCTTTGACAATTTTATTTTGCTGGTAAAATGTGCTTTTATGTTTAAATTTTTACGTAATTTAAACCCTTATGACCAATAAGCCCAAAATAAAGTTTAAAATGTTTCTGAAGAAATATTTCTTTTAACCGAATATACAGTTTTATATATGAAATCATTTTTTACAGGACGACAATAATTCAATTTTGTTTCAATCAAAGCTAATAAAAAGATTCCATGGCAAATATGAACAACAGAAGTTTATAAATGATTTATTTTTCTGTCATTAAATTAGTTAATTACAATTTTGCAATAAAATTTTGATGTCAAACATGCAGCTCATATTGCTTTAAATTTTACGATATTTGCAGGAAAAGCTTACTACTCACAATGAAGGATATCATCTTATACTGATTATTTTTTTTCATGAAATTTTGGTAAGAGTAAAATTTTCTGTTGTTTTCTAAAAATTTAAATAAAGCCATGCATAAACCCAAAAAATGTCAATTTTTTATTTTAACAAATCTAAAATCAAAACTGAGAATACTGGAGGTCATGAATTTGCAATTGAGACGTCTCCTTGAAATGTCTGCTAGTAATCGCAGTTATGATAAGGCTTAAATTTAAAATGCCTTAAAAATATACATTTTATCTTGAGCTAGATTTTAATTTAATATGTAATCCTTGTTTGAAATTGCAGTCAACTTGAAATAATAGTTTAATCAGGTATTAAAATAAAGCATTTTTGTGACGTCAGTAGTATAAAAAAATCCTAATAGCGAGGACAACTGAGTGCACTTTTGGGGCTGGGGGGGATAGGGGGTTCAACTAAGTGCAGGTTTGGGTCTTGGAGGGATAGGGGGTTCAACGGAGTGCAGCCCCTGTGGGGGATAGGCGGGTCAAGAGAGTGCAGCCCCTGGGAGGGATAGGTGGGTCAAGAGTGCAGATGGGGTCTGTGGGGGATAGCTGGGTCAACTCAGTACAACCTAACCCTAACCCTAGGGGGCTAGGTGGGTTAGTACATAGCCCCTATATGTCCTATACGAGGTGTTTACACTGTGTTTACATTATTCACTACGCTGCTACTACGATTTTGGCAACAAGTCAAGAATTCATTTGACGTCACGCTTCACAGTCTAGACAGTCTAGCCTAACCGGTTCAAACTGGATTTTCTGAAAACAATAACAAATAACACACAAGACAAAAACAAAGAACACAGCAATTTTATTCAGAATGAAAATACAATCATACACTGTCTTCTTAATTTTTTCCCTCTCCTTTTTCTTGAGATTGTTTTTCTTCAGGCGAAAAAGAGGGATGCGACAATTTACATACACTTTATAAATAGACCTATCTGTAAAAATTCCTATAAGCTTCTTTTCTTCCCTAATCCTCTTTTCTCCCAATTGATGAAAACAATCCACAAGTGAAATTTTCCAGGAACTCTTCTCCGGCATATAAGGTTCAGTCAGGATCACCAATTGATATTTTTGATAACCGTAATATCCATTTTTTCTCTCCTTCAGACAGTATTTTTCCTCTCTGGTGTCATGATTTTTTTCATAATCTTCAGGATCCAATTCCACTCTTTTTACCAACCAAAATTTTTTGTACTTTAAATTCGGTGGCCATTTTAAATAATTTCTGTTGCGTTCATAAAAATTCTGGATGGCTTCTTCTTTAGTTTTCATCCATTTTCCAAAATGTTCTCCGTTAATAGACCAACAATACTCCGTTTCCTCTGTCATATTTTTTGTCTGCTCCATTTATTTTTACCTGTGTCCAATTCCAAGTACTCACACAGACTGATCGTCGATGTCCAGCTCCGCTTTATATACCTGGTGTGGGACGTGTGTACGTTTTACCTACGTATTTTATGCTGACTACACAGGTAAATACTTGGCAGCGATTCAAGTTTGTTTAGGGCCGTGTGCAAAAATACGATAGACCTACGTTTTTTTTATGCTGACTACACAGGTAAATACTTGGCAGCGATTCAAGTTTGTTTAGGGCCGTGTGCAAAAAATATGCTTACCTATGCATTGTGACGTCATCCACTGTATAAATACGGCTTTTCTCCTACTTTCAGCTCATTCTACTGTCAGAGCCAGCCCCCTGCCGGGGGGTCATGGATTCTACTAGAGAAAAACAGTTACATGCTCAACGATTATTAGAATGAAAAAAAGGGGAAAGAGAATTAGAACGAATTCTTTATGAGAAAAGAGAGCAAGAGTTACAGCTCCGGGAAAAAAATGCTAAAATATTACAGAGAAGAGCTCACAAGAAAACAACGACAACAACAACACAACAACAACACAACGACAATTTCGGAAGAGAATTAAATCAAATTCTTATGAAAATAAAGAGCGAAAAATTAAAGCTTCGGAAAAGAAATGCCAGACTATTACAGAGAAGAGCTCAACTAGAAAAACAAAGACAGCAACAGCAAAGGACTAGGGCGCATGAGGGGTCAAAGTTACCTATTCATTCACCACCCAAACCCAAGGCGATTTCCAAGTATTATCAGATGAGACTGCATAACAAAAGGGCTCTCAAAATTTAAACCTGAAAAAAAAATTTTCAT
>NW_026935924.1:0-6882 GCF_032062105.1 Saccostrea cuccullata | reverse complement strand
TGTCGATCATGTTGATCATGTTTATTGTCACAAATAATACATATGAGTGACATATTCTCGAAAGGGATGTTAAACAACATAAAATCAACCAATCTATTTTGCATATTTTCCAAAGGATAAAGAGAAACTATGGGTACTGTGAACAAGCTCACTTTGATGATACCCCACGCCTCCTATATGATTATTGACAAAGTCTATGTTTTACTCTAGATAGGAGACCCGAATTATTTGTCAGATCAAAGAAATAGAATAAGAGATCACATGTACAACGTAATAAAGAATCTATGAAAGCATCATTATATCTTATTCAGTAGAATTGAGGAATTGTGAATAAGAGATGGTTATACCCTTCAATATTAGAAAGAATGACAGTATCCATGTAATGCTAAGGAAGCCCGAATTATGTGCCAGATCAAAAAATGAAATAGAGGGGGCCCTGTTTGGCACCATTTAATTATTGTGAATAAGAAATGGGTAGCCGAAAGCGTATGAGACGGACAGACGTACAGAGAGCCGAAAAATTTGAAGTTTTTATAACTTTTAATTGGAATAAGATTTTTATTTACGGGTATAATTGGAAGACCTGTAATTATTAAATCATTTTCATCAGTTATGCGTCTCTAAAAATACTTAAAAAAGAGTAAACAGTTAGGTCTAACTGATTAATTAGTTGACAATTTCTGTACAATTTATACAAGTTAATTGAGATTTACCTTTATGATCCCAATTGATGATCGACTTAAAAGTGCTCAAAACAGAATACAGTGAAAACTGTCTAATCCGACACCTGAATAATCCGACACACTGTGAATTCCGACGTTAAAATTTATTTTCTATTTTTTTTTATTTCTCTTTATTTTTAACACTGTGCAATCCGACACCCTGTCTATTCCAACACAAAATTTGTCTCCCAGTGCATGTCGGATTAGACAGGTTTCACTGTAATTATATAGATTCCGGGGAGTGAGCTTAATGGCAATTAGCATTTCTTTTACACATACGATGTTGAAAATCTACACGAGCCGTTTTATAAATTATGTGAAATTTTACGCGTTTAAATTTAACGGATTTATAAAACTCGTAAAAATTAGTAAAAATTAGCAGCACGTAAAAAATACCCGTTATACGTTTTCTACGTCCTGACGAGGCCCGTGTGGCGAAGTGGTTAGAGCGTTTGTCCTAGAGTCGAGAAGTAATTTGTTCCTAACGTCGCGGTTTCGAATCCTACAGTGGGACGTAGAGATTTGTCCATCGGATAAAACCGTTCAAACGGAGGTCCCGTGTCTTAGTAGGTGCTGGCATGAAAAAGGCCCCCACTGCTCAATGGTCGTAGGTACAGAGTATAGAACAAAATTTGCAGCTCTTCACTGGCAAGTGGTGACGTCTTCATATGAAGAAAGAATTCTACAGGGGGACACGAAACAAAATACAAATGAAGAAAAGGTTTTGATGAGGCTAACATACTCAATTTTGCCCGAAAACAATAAGGATTATTGTCTTGTTATATGAAAAACAAAAATAATAAAACAGTAGACAGTTTGATTTCATATATTAGATTGAGCAATTCATTCATGTTCAATACATTACCGACACATTCATTGTAGTTGTAGTGAATCTTTAAGTTGGTATGATTGTGTTACTTGGTGTTTTTATAACTGTGAGGGTATGTTTTAAGGAGAATCGACTGTATCATTGTGTTCCAATAGATCAATCGATTATTAAAAACATAATATTATTTGAAACTATATACCTGTCAATAGTAAAAATTAAATTACCTCCATTTTTTTTTCAGGGAGGTGATATCAAATATTACCTGTTTTTCTATATTAAGAACATTTAGACTTTTCTTCACTTAATATAAGAAATACATGTAAATGTTATTAATGTGAGTTGCAGGATGCGAAATGGTAAAGAGTCCATGTAATTCGTCAGAGGGACAAAGAAATGGTTCGTCATTGTTTTGAAAGGATTTAAATGTAGATAAATATTTGGGGTGTGTGACAATCGAACCCTGTGAACCTGTTATTACACTCTTTCTACTCACACTTTTGTAAATATTTACTCTGCACAAAATTTCTCATAGTATTACGTAATAATTAATATATTCTTTTGAAATACATGTTTCAACTGATTTAAAATATTTCTTTATTTTTAAATTTCAATGATGTTTTAATTCATTAAATACCTAAAAAGGTGAAAATGGTGGCATCTTTGTCATAAATTATATAAGTATTCTTAAGGCATATCACTCGTCAGCTTTCTAGAAAATTTCAGAATCTTTAACTTCAAACCTGTTTATTGCAGTTCAGAATAAATTCTTCGAATTCATATATCAGTTTTGAATATTATTAATACAAGTATCCCAAAGCTCTAATATGAACTTGAACTACCATATCTACGGTATATTGGATTCCAAAACTTCACAAAAATCCTTACAAAGATACACAGGAGTTCCAGGAATTGTTCAAACAAGCATCTCTCTTTACTTCTCATTAAAATATATAAACAGTAGTGATGGAGAAACTTCAAGAGTAATCTGCAACAATATGTTCTTGAAGTGGTGTAAATCAGATGCGGATACTTAAAAATTCCAAGGAACTTTTTGACAATATGAAATCAAAAGATTTTGTCAAAATCAACAGCCTAAAAACTTACAATTTTTTAACTTTCTAACAACCTTTCCCAACGATAAATTAAAATCAAGGCTTTTTAATATCATCGACAGCTGCTTTTTCAATAAAAATGGAACTCGTTATTTTACATACCTTGTCATTGGTCATTTGCAAAATTATTTTGTTCAAAATATTTCTGATCGTACAAAAAAGTACGCTAAGTTGACATCAAAAAGATGCTCGAGTTTCTGTTTAGCAATATCTGAGCGGTTTATACAGACCAGGTCATTCAAAAATCTATTAGTATTGGAATTCCCATGAGTACCAATTGCGCCCCTTTAAAACAGACCTTTATTGTTGTATTCCTATGAGGCAGAATTTGTCTTAAAATCTTTTAAGTGAAAAGAATAAAACACTCGCTGTGGCATTCAACTCGACATTTAGATATATCGACGACGTCTTGTAAATTAATAATTTTCATTTACATTCTAATGTCGATACAGTATCTCCTGGTTAGCTTGAGATAAAAAATACCACATATTCTGACATACTTGTTTCATATTTGGATATTTTACTTTAAAAAGACGTTAAGGTTAATCAAACCACCATGAACTATGATAAAAGTGATGCGAATTCAACTTTTTCATCGTCAACTTCCCTTACCTATGCAGCATTATACCTTCCTTTGCTCGCATACGTGGTTTATATCTTAGTTGATTTGATAGACATGAGCATTTTGTAGGTATCTACCCATTTCTAAAAGGAGGTAATTTTTCTTCGAAGAGTATCAACAGTGTTTAAAGTCATCATTTCGTAAGATTTAAAGTCGATAAAATGATCTTGTCGGCAGACAATTTATCATTGAGTTAGATATTTGCAGACCATGACAAAGAGCACACGGCAGTGTGACCGGTCGGCAGTGGATGCTCCTTCCTTATATTGGCTCCTGGTCCAACCTCTGATGTTTTTGAGGTCTACTGTTTGCTTTGTTCCTGCCTTGTTTTACTGACTTTTGAACTTGAAAACTGTTTGTAATCTCTCTATATTTTATTCTAATAATTAGAATGAATATAAGAAATAAAAGCATACACCTTCCAAAAGAAAAAAAAATTATAAATAGTATGTATCTATTAAAAGCGATGTTGACAAAAATGACACTGATTTCAAGGATGGGAGGAGTACGAGGGGCGTTCAATAAATAATGTTATTAGGGCTCGAAAAGAAACAAAAAACGCTTTTCTATGATTTAGTCTTGATGATTTTAACTAAAATATGCTGTTTTAATTGAAACACATGTCCGTAACATTTTCATTGAATTTCTAATTGTTTTAAGAACACATTTTTGAGTATGACCCTTCGTATGCTGGAAGATGGCAGATTCTATGATTTGCTGTACTTATTTTTTTCTTTCTGATAGATGTTTTTCTAAGTTTGGGAAATGAAACAAATCAAAAGTTGAAAAATCTGGCAAATTTTGTTGGTGTGACAAAACATTAACTTCCTGTTTATCCACAAAACTCCTTTATTCTTCATGGCCTATGGGCTTGGACGTTGTCTTTAAGAAATTAAATGTAGTGAATTCCTCAATCTCCTTCCTTCCTCTCATAAACCTTTCATTTTTTTGCCAAAAAATTGAAATTCCTCCCCAATATGAATTTGAACAACAAGACAGCTAACATTTAAGAAAATAGCATATAAAACTGTTTTGTGCTCTTGCAGTTCTTTGCTCCTCTTAGACTTTTGCAGTTTTGTCAAGTGCATCATATTGTAAATTTGTTTTGAGGGTATAAAGCAAAATGGATTAAAGTATCATTATCTGTTTGAAGTTCAGACAAACGTGGATATGTACAATTTTTGATTTTTTTTTAAATAATTGTTTAGATTTTCCTACACGCTGTCGTTTTCACTCTTTTTTCAAAATTTAGGGTTACCTTTGAGTATTAAACTTTATTACTATCAAATGTTCCTTTAAAACATTGTGAACTACCCCCAAAGTGATTTTTATCACTTTTGCTATGTGTCTTAAAGTCAATAAAACATAATCAGTGATAATTTGTTGAATTTTCGCAAATTTACATTGGTTGTTGTAAATCATTGTTACAAGGACGGTACCTATTTTTGATGCCCATTATATAATTTTTGTTGATTGAAATCTACTTGTTCATGTGTCTTTAAAACAAACATTGTTTTCTGTACATTTCACATATTTCAGTTAATATATGTTTGGGATATTAACAGGTTTTACAGCTGCTTTAATGAAGCGTTTAATTTTACTCTTGTTTACTGATTCTTGACCATTTATTTTTAATGCAGTGTCTCGAATAGCCCTTATTTTCCAGCTTCCCACAATGAAATAATGCGATGAAAAGTGGTCACATAAACTATTATTAATTCATTAAAGATTCAACAATGAGAGAAAGTCAAGCTTAATGCCATATGACTTCTATGTTGTATATCATCGAGTTAATGACATTATTTTTTGAACGTCCCTCGTATAAAGCTGAATAATATAAAGGACATTATTTAATAGTTCTGAAGCAAGTTCAAGCATAGACACAAAAAAACATGAATGAATTTTACAATACTAATATGGATACAGGTTGATTTCATTTCTTAACCCATACAAAATATTTATAAATATGATTAAACAGTCTGATTGAAAAGCGTCAATTTATTAGACCTTGCTGGTCGTTTGAATCTAAATTATTTTAAAACAGAATTCTATATCGGCGATTGAAAGTTTTGGTAGAATTTGTGAAAGATTTAAACATTTATAATTTTATGACATCTATAATCATGTATTACATGTATATACATATACAGCTTTCCAAATACTTTAGAATAATAAAATAATTCTAATTTCCAAAATGTTTTTTTCATAATCGATCATGATAGTTTAAACCCTCTAGTAAGACAAGGTTTATACTTCATATCATGAAACCAGATCAAATAGGTTGTATACCTATCATTCTTCAGTTTGACCAGGGAGATATCTTTGGTTTCAGTGTATATACCACATTTTAGTGCAAGGTAACCCTAATATTTATTTACTTCTGAAATTCCCAAAAATAAGTAAATTAAGCAAAATATTGTGATTTTCTTAAAAGTCTATAATATATCCATAACAAGAGGCCCATGGGCCACATTGCTCACCTGAGCACTAAGGGTAGGAAAAAGTACAATTAAATAGCTTTTTATTGTAAAGTTTAAATCCAAAAGTAGTCCCATGACCAATCATGGATTTGCTAATTTTTTAGAAAATGATTGTTAAAGAATTTTCCTATATATATCTTTAAAAACTTTGGTCGGCCATTTTGGCCCTGCCCTACCCCCGGGGTCATGATTTGAAAAAAATTGAATCTACACTACTTGAGCATGCTTCCATATAAATATGATGAATTATGGCTTTAACATTCTTGAGAAGATTATTTTTAAAGAATTTACCTATATATTTCTATGTTAAACTTTGGTCGGCCATTTTGGCCCCGCCCTACCCCCGGGGGTCATGATTTCAACAAACTTGAATTTAAACTACCTGAGCATGCTTCCATATAAATATGATGAATTATGGCTTTGTCATTCTTGAGAAGAAGATTTTTAAAGAATTTTCCTATATATTTCTATATAAAACTTTGGTTGGCCATTTTGGCCCCGCCCTACCCCCGGGGGTCATGATTTCAACAAACTTGAATTTACACTACCTGAGCATGCTTCCATATAAATATGATGAATTATGGCTTTGTCATTCTTGAGAAGAAGATTTTTAAAGAATTTTCCTATATATTTTTATGTAAAACTTTGGTCGGCCATTTTGGCCCTGCCCTACCCCCGGGGGTCATGATTTGAACAAACTTGAATTTACACTACCTGAGCATGCTTCCATATAAATATGATGAATTATGGCTTTGTCATTCTTGAGAAGAAGATTTTTAAAGAATTTTCCTATATATTTTTATGTAAAACTTTGGTCGGCCATTTTGCCCCCGCCCTACCCCCGGGGGTCATGATTTGAACAAACTTGAATCTAAACTACCTGAACATGCTTCCATATAAATATGATGAATTATGGCTTTGTCATTCTTGAGAAGAAGATTTTTAAAGAATTTACCTATATATTTCTATGTAAAACTTTGATCGGCCATTTTGGCCCCGCTCTACCCCTAGGGGTCATGATTCGAACAAACTTGAATCTACACTACCTGAGCATGCTTCCATATAAATATGATGAATTATGGCTTTGTCATTCTTGAGAAGAAGATTTTTAAAGAAT
>NW_026935923.1:0-6977 GCF_032062105.1 Saccostrea cuccullata | reverse complement strand
TCAGGACAGTCCAAACTTATTCTGTACAAGGTTGGCGAAAATTTTTTAATTAAAAAAATCATACCCGCGGTATAATAAAATAGAGCTCTATTCTTTAACGCGACAGGTATGCTTTTTTAATAGAACGACAATATTCTACATTTTTTAAGGGGGGTCTTTTTTGTGGAATTCATTGTATATGTGTAGTGGAAGACTGATTTATCAAAGAAGACAAATAAAAACATCCTTGGACCCGAGGTGTATATATATATATATATATATCAAATTCTCACATTTAGAATAAAGCAATGTCAAAATTCATAATCAAACCACAGGCTTTTGGATCGCTTAAAAAAAATTGTGTGTATATTTTTTATCCAACACCCTCAATTTTTTTTTGAAACGATCTAAAGGCCTGTGAATCAAACTAAAAGAAACAAACCGTAAATGTACTTTTTCAAAGGAGAAATGGTTGTTGACAAAAATATCTTAAATCTTGAGCATAAAATGCTGTACATCTAGTCAGGTTTTAATTATCATTCTACACGATATTTAATTCATTCTACTTTATTAAGTTTACAGTTAAGTTTTTAAGAAGGCTATATAGTTATCACAAATAAAATCTGAGTGTTCAACACAGAGTTATAACACAGGGGCCAGTAACATACTATTTTTGATTATACGTAATCACTATGTATACAAAAAGAGATCTCTTTTTGTATAGTGTTTATGTAAAATCTAATATACGTGTTTTAGTATGTTACCGGTGTAAAGACAAATAATGACCCCCATTGAATAATGACCGGGGGTCATTTTTCTACGACAAAAAATGACCCCCACCCGGCGGTAGAAAAAAATCATTTTTTTAGAAAAAGAGTCCTAGGGGTCATTATTTTATATGTTAGTCCTATAAAAAAATTGACCCATATTGTAAAATGACCCCCTTTAAAGTGATGCAAAATTTATAACAGGTAAAAGGGAAAATCTGCTGTATATTATAATTGTTCTTCCTTCGAGTAATTCATGCATTTGTTCGAATAGATTTGATCTTTGTTCTTCTTCGCACGTAGGGGTAATAAAGTTCCTCATTTCTCTCTGCCGAAATATTAACAAATCAGTTTTAAGCAATTAACAATCAATCAATTAATCTTCATTTCTCTGATTAAGGAGCAAACCTAGAAAATCAAAGAATGGTACATGTAAATTGATCAAACGCACGCTGGAGAGAGAGAGAGAGAGAGAGAGAGAGAGAGAGAGAGAGAGGCATACCTTTTCCATAATTTTGAATGTATGAATAAACTTTATTAAGAGATAAAGTTTTTAATATTTTTTTCACAATATACTAGTACACTCTTTGATATCTTTTTTACAGCGAAACTAATTTTTACATTTTCGATCTGTAACCAGAAAAATACAAAAAGGTCGAATGAAATAATTAAAGGATTCACGTAGTCTTTCAATGCTAAAATTGTGTTTGAGAAGAGATTCTTTAATTGTCAAGTAAATAAAATTTCTTTTTAATATTCCTCCTTATAATATTTGCTTAAGGAATGATATTCCACTTGTTTTTAGAAATCAAACCATGCAACAATCAGGTTTAAATACTCTTTAATAAGAAAAATTAATTTTTCCTTCATTTCAACTTTTAGCTTGTAAAAGTCTGGCAAATCCTATTTGACAATGAAAGAGGAAGAAATTTTTATAACCCCTCCCCTTCAGAAAAAAAAAAAGAAGAACATTACGTTAAATCAAAAAAAAAAAAAATGAAAAGCAAAAATATAAATAAAACTCTATACCTTTCAATAATACTGAAAGAGGCTTTAGATAAAATATTGAAATGAAGTTAAGCCTTCAAACAAGTACTATCATATAATAATTTACTTCGCCATGATTAAAGCATACTTTAAATGTTGGTGGGGGTATACTTGAAAGTATTGTGGCAAACAATAACAGATGAAAATTAGTAGAATAGTAGAATATTTTAAACTTATTTTTAGTCCCACCTTACAGAAAAATAAAGGTAGGACAGTTTTTGTTGTTGTTGCTTTTGTTGATAATCGACTTCCTCCTAAATAAGTAAGGGGGTGGGGAGAGTATAACACCTAAAAATATGCTCTGTAAAGCTATGGGCTAGTGTAAAATACACATTCTAATGCAAAAACTGTACATGTAGACATAACCTTTTGATTTAGCACACAGTATTCATTACATTTCTTAATTCTTGTTTTACTCCACTCTAATTCTCAGTTCTGAGTATATTTTTCAGAAAATTTAATATGAAAATCAGAACAAACATTTTCATTTTTGTAACGTCTTCTTTATACTGTATCATAATTTGAAAAGTTAATTGAAGACCATTTCTTTTTATGTCCCCGTAATCGAAGATTTGGGGGTATATAGTTTTATCGTGTCCGTCTGTATGCCTAGCTGTCTATCTGGCGGTCTGTTTGTCCGCAAAAAACTTTAACCTTGACCATAACTTTTCATTTATTGGAGCTATGACTTTCATATTTAATATTTGTATTCCTTGTGACAAGACCTTACTTCGGGTACCACCAAAGAAGAAGGTAGGGTTTCCATACAAATTTTGCCCTGTGATTTTCTAAAAAATGAAAATGGTGTAAAAGTTGAAAACTCATGTTTTTTTTTAAATAATTGAAATTCAATGCAGAAAAATCATAAAAATCATTTTTATCACGTCATAAACATGAGCATTTTCCCGTATTTTCTTATTGCAGAAGACACCAATGAAATTTTCTTTCAGATAACATTGTCCACAGGCATCGCCCACAAAGATCTTGAGATATGTGATTTGTTATTGAATTTTGCACAAAATATAAAAAAATTAACGTGGGCGACGGCTGTGGACACTGTTTTCTAAAGGAAAATCACCCTTGAAATGTGCCATTTTGAGGCTTTTTCTGTTGAAAATAGAGAAATGCTTCACATTAATGACGTCATATTTGCAGAATGGTAAACCTTCATGCTATATTCTTTCCTGATTTATCATAGTGATTTATTTAACTAATATTTTTTTTTTATTTTATACAAAATTTTATTCATAAGTGAATGGGATTGGGCAGCAGGCAGAGCCTATTTTAGCCCTCTCCCTGCAAGGTATACAAAATGAACACACAAATATAGATAAAAAATAAATAGACACACATAGTAGCAAAAACAAAAGAACAAAAACAAAAGAGAAAAAAAAGTGAAAGAGAGAGAGAGAAAAAAAAATTTACAATGAAATACATGTACCGGTTATAAAGTGTTGGCATGAGTAACATACATTACAATTCAAATAAAACGTTTGGTTGCTGCGATGAAAGCGTGTACTGCTTCAAATATTTGAGTATTAATATTTAGTCCGTCATTGAAACCATAGGAAATCAAGTTCATGAGTTTGATCACAATCAATAATATTTTGAATTGTTTGGAAAAGTACATTTCTTGGAGAGTTATATTTTGGACAAGCAAAAAAAATAATGATGAGCATTTTCAATACAGTATTCACACATTGGTTTTTTTTTGGTTATATAAGTATATAACTAATATTTAAGCCAGTTTCAAAACTTTTTGATGTCATTACATTTTTAGGGCACAATAAAGCGAAAACCATACCTTCTTCTTTGAACTTTTGACTTAACCTTGGAGTTTATCCCATTTTGCACAAAAATGCATTTTTTTTTTTGGCCATAACTTTTAAACGGTAGATACTAGTACTCTCATACTTCACATATGAATTTTTTTGGCATTAACTTTCACTGCTTACTAAAAACTTTGACCTTTTGACCTTGACCTTGGAGATTTCCTTACTTATGAAAAAAAAACTTGGCCATAACTTTTGAACGGTAAGGGCTACAGGGTTTTCATACTTCACATATGTAATCCTTGTTACATTAAATCTTTCTTAAGAAACCATCAACTTTGACCCTTTGACCGTTGAGTTTGACATACCTTTCAAAAACTTATCCTCAACCATTACTTTTGAACAATTGGTGCAAGGGCTTTCCTATTTTGCAATTGTATTTCTTGTAAGAAGACCCTACTTTGGGTAGCAATATAATTTATTTAAATTGCATTTAAGAAAAGTTTAATCTTCGCTATGTTGCCATACAGGGGCATAGCTGTTTTACAAACACATATTTTTATATATTAAGAGGAGTTGCGGATAAGAGATGGATACCCCAAAGCATAACAGACGGACGGACGGACATCCCGATCACTATATACCCTCCCGCTTTTGAAGCGGAGGATATAATAAGATATAATACTGCTGATTTTTTTTCTGTCAGTACGATGATTTCCACCAGCGAAAAACAATGTTTACCTTACCCTTTAGGGTCGATAAATCTTTTACCCTTTAGATTCTGAATCAGCGCATTGACCTTAAATTATAGCTATAATTGTATAATGTTATGAGATCAACATATCATCAATTCATTCCCAATTCGCTCAGGTGAGCATTTTGGCCAATATGCTTGTTTATATAATTTCTTTTTGCCCCCTAAAAATTTTAGCTTTTTTAAAGATCCACGGGGAGTCATTTTTCTACGGGGGTCATTTTTCTTCACGTGGGTTCTGCAAATTTTTAGGGTGGTGACACTTTTTCTACGAGCAAAAGGGTCATTTTTCGACGTCGAATAATGACCGGGGGTCATTTTTCGCTGTCGAAAAATGACCCCCGGTCATTATTCGATGGGGGTCATTATTCGTCTTTACACCGGCCCCTATGAGTTATAACTACTAGGTAATTAGTTAGAGTATAATGATCATACTGTATATTGTTTATATGCCCATGGGCCACAATGCTCAGATCTATGGGCCACCTTGACCCCCCCCCCCCATCATTTTTTACTCACTGTCTTTTTTTCTATGTTAAAAAAATGAAACATAAAAACAATATAAATCAAGAGGTATGACCAAAACCACACTTTAACTGTGTAAGATTACTTTCTCTGTCAACTACATTTACTTATGGATGACATTGCCTATTGTGATCAAATTCAAACATATGGCCCACCATATTCTCGGGGTCACGATTTGAACAAAACTGATTCTACACTATCTACACTACCTGAGGACGCTTCTCTATAAATATGACCAATCATGATTATGACTTAGATGTTCTTGAGAAGAAAAGTTTTGAATATTTTTCCTATGTATTTCTACGTAAAACTTTGATCACTTAATTATGACCCCACTCTACCGGGGGACATGATTTGAATAAATTTGATTCTACACTATCTCAAGATGATTCCATATACAGGTGTCAGTAAGTACACGTAGTTGGCAGTAAATAGGTGATATTACGCAATTGGCAGTAAACAGGTGACAGTAAGCAATATTGGCAGTAAACAGGTGACAGTTAGCGGTTTACAGTTAACAGGTGACGATCATCAGTTGCTAGTATACAGGTGATCGTACGTTGCTTGCAGTTAGCAGGTGTCGGTAAACATTTGTCAGTAAGCAGTTGTCAGTAGACAGATGACAGTAAGCTGCTTGCAATTAAACAGATGACAGTAAACAGTTGTCAGTATAAAGGTGACTGTAATTTGCTGACAGTAAACAAGTAACAATAAGCTGCTGGTAATATACATGTGACAGTAAGCAGTTGACAGTATACATGTGACAGTAAGTGCTGGCTAACGAGACGGTTGTTCTTGAGAAAATTATTCTTTTAAAGATTTTATTTCATGTCAATTTTGATCAGTAAATTGTAGCTCTACCCTAACCCCATGATACTTACAAGTATCATTGTTTTAATAGTTACACAGCTTAAAGGTTCATATTTTTGCATATTGATACATCATTATTTAGTGTGTCCTAGTCATTTTTTAAGTTAAACCGACCTTTCTTCAAAGTTTATGATTTGAAAAAAAAATTATCTGCAAGAAACAAGGATTTATATGTTATGACTTAAGAAGAGTGGCAACAATTGTAATTGTTATATTAACTAGGACCCAGTACATTTTTTTTTCTTTTTGCAGATTGTCAGTGTGCGGCTGGCACTAGAGTTGGTAACACTATTGGTGATAGGACAGAAACGGGAGAAACTGGTTTGTATGCACAGCTGACAAAATGTTTTATGTACATTACTGTTATGCACGTGGTCAAAAACATAAAGGTACACTACGAACCGAACATTCACTTTCAAAGGTGATAATCCAGCAACAGAAATCATTACCTGCTTCGTGTAATTTTACTACAAATCTAAAGAGTGTCACATGCATGAAGCATGCTTATAATTATTTGTACTATAAAATTCAACATTAAATATTCCAAAAGAATTGCAAATAGTTGAGGGTAACATTGGAAATATTCCACGAAATCATTCTCAAAGATAAATTTTACTACAAATCTAAAGAGTGTCACATGCATGAAGCATGCTCATAATTATTTGTACTATAAAATTCAACATTAAATATTCCAAAAGAATTGCAAATAGTTGAGGGTAACATTGGAAATATTCCACGAAATCATTCTCAAAGATAAATTTTACTACAAATCTAAAGAGTGTCACATGCATGAAGCATGCTCATAATTATTTGTACTATAAAATTCAACATTAAATATTCCAAAAGAATTGCAAATAGTTGAGGGTAACATTGGAAATATTCCACGAAATCATTCTCGAAGATAAATTTTAAAATTTTAAATTTTTGAATTCAATTTTTGATTTAATTCATGTTGCTATGAAGCAGTGAAGGGTTATTAATTTTTCCTTTTAAAGTTGAATTTAGAATTACTTTGGCATACTTTATAGAAAAGTGATTATACATTTATAAATTGAGAGAAGGAAAAAAAAACAAGATGTGTTTGTGAAACACTATGTGCCCGACGGCAACAAAAGTTCAAAAAAATATTTTCAGAAGGTAAGTCAAGGTCACAAGATCATTGACTTTGGTGTCATTTGAAGAACTTCATTAGTGGAGTAAGCACACCAAATATGAAGTCTCTATCTGTCATGGTTCAAAAGTTATGGAGAAAGTTTGTAAAAT